>NC_091214.1:27712661-27740161 GCF_040958095.1 Procambarus clarkii
AGCACCAGCAGCAGCACCACCAGCACCACCAGCACCAGCACCACAAGCACTAGCACCACCAGCAGCACCAGCACCACCTGCAGCACCACCAGCACCAGCAGCACCAGCAACACCACCAGCAGCAGCAGCAGCAGCAGCACCAGCAGCACCAGCACCAGCAGCAGCACCAGCAGCAGCACCACCTGCAGCACCAGCACCAGCACCACCAGCACCAGCAGCAGCACCACCTGCAGCACAAGCACCACCACCTACTGCACCACGAGCAGCAGCACCACCTGCAGCACCAGCAGCACCACCACCACCAGCACCACCAGCACCAGCACCACCTGCAGCACCAGCAGCACCAGCAGCACCTGCACCACCAGCAGTACCAGCACCACCACCGCCAGTAGTACCACCACCACCACCTACTGCACCACCAGCACCAGCACCACCAGCAGCACCACCACCATCAGCACCACCACCACCACCAGCACCACCACCACCACCAGCACCACCACCACCACCAGCACCACCACCACCACCAGCAGCACCACCACCACCAGCACCAGCACCACCTGCAGCACCAGCAGCACCAGCACCACCAGCACCACCAGCACCACCAGCACCACCACCACCAGCAGCACCACCACCACCACTACCATTTACTAATATTTAATACAATAGGCAGATATTATTGCTGCTGGATTCTGAGTTAATAAATTAACTCAGAAAAAACGAGTCCAGTGGAATTTCCTTGGTAGAAAACGAGGAGATCATTGCCACGTCGCTATTAAATTCACGAGCTATATTATTGGGAATCATTCTTAATACATCAGTCTTTGGACTGTCAACAACATAAAACATTTCATTTGAACCAATCTAATTATCAGTACTAAAATAGAGTAAATGTGGGCCCTCTGTCCACTGCTTTATAAAACGCATCTGGAGAGCCAGTGTTGCGGTCAGTGGGAGAAGAGCCAGTGATGCGGTCAGTGAGAGGAGAGCCAGTGATGCGGTCAGTGGGAGGAGAACCAGTGATGCGGTCAGTGGGAGGAGAGCCAGTGATGCGGTCAGTGGGAGAAGAGCCAGTGATGCGGTCAGTGGGAGGAGAGCCAGTGATGCGGTCAGTGGGAGAAGAGCCAGTGATGCGGTCAGTGGGAGGAGAGCCAGTGATGCGGTCAGTGGGAGGAGAGCCAGTGATGCGGTCAGTGGGAGAAGAGCCAGTGATGCGGTCAGTGGGAGGAGAGCCAGTGATGCGGTCAGTGGGAGGAGAGCCAGTGCATGATGAGGTCAGTGGGAGTAGAGCCAGTTGTAGACGCCATTATAATTTTGACACCACATGTTTTGCTGGAGCTCCAAGGTGCTCCACTAATTTTCCCTTTGAGACAAGTGTTATGGGTTGTTAGGTGCTCCCATTATCAGCACGATGCATCGTCAACAATCAAGGGAAGTGTCCTAATTCCGAAATCTTTTCTTTCATTCCTGATCAGTGAAATTTTGGTATAATAAGGCAAACCGGTTAGGATGCTAACGAACAAAACAAACAAGGTAATTATTAATTAAACCTCATCTAATAAAATATTACAATATTCCCGTGATATAGCTGCCAGATTAGGTTCCGAATTACCATTATTGTCTTTATGCCCTTTGACAGGCGAAATTGAAGTGGGAGAAGAACCACTCCAGCTACTGTTACGGTTCTCCCCTGCATAGCATTGGATTATGCCAATTCCCCTTGTCTTCCATATCAGTATGCTCCAACATCAAGGAACACCAACAATACGTGCCAAAACGTATTGTCCAAACACTCCTTCCACCCTCTCCACCCCTCCAACCATGAGAGACGTACACCTGCGACACGCCAGCTCCTAATTGCCACCAGCAAACGACCATTACACTACCGGTTCCTCGTCTTCAGCCCAGCTTCGCGCCACTGTGGTGCCACAAGCCGTATATAAGGATTTGCAAGTGACCAGAACAGCAGATTCTTCTTCTGGAGCTCAGAGCTCTCGCATCTTGCCCTCATCTAGACGTTCTTATTATGGGTGACGGCAGACGCTCAGAGCAGTTTGTGTAAAGCGTTGGGTACATTAGTATTAACGTAAAATTCACTGTTTTTTATTTTGATTGTATAAAAGTCAAGTGGTCAAGGGGTTTTTCTCTTTAATTATTCATTATTGATTTTTATTTGTAAGATTAAAGTAATTGTTTGTTAAGTTTGTTATATTAAATATTTTAAAGTCTTTATTCTCTTCTTCTTTACCCACAGTTTACACACCGTAAAGGTCCCAGCAGTCTTATTGTAATATATTTTCTCTTTTTATGTATTTATTGAGCGTTTGGCACAACACCTGCCAGGACAATAACTGCGCTCTCACAGAACACGTCCCACTACCTAGTACACCAGTACAGGTGTTGAGGCCGGCCTCACCCACGACGAGTTAACAAGTAGCGTGTCTCATACCTGGTTACCTAGGCATCATCTATACACATATGCTCTTCTCAATCTCTCATTTAAGTTAACAATATATGTAGTCTAATACTGTAGTGAATGTCTACTAATCAATCATTTTGATTGATTGACTATGTGGGAAAATCTGGCTCTAGTTTAATACTAATAAAATGTATGATTCTATGAATGCAAAATAATAATTAATTCTATGATAGCTCGAAGGACCGGCCACACGTTGCTGTGGCTCAGCAACGCATGTGTGTTACTGAGGTACAGCAACCTTCCCTGTCCCCCAGTCCTCCCCTTCACCCCTCTTCTTGGCCTCCCAACCATTCCCCAATCCATTGTCCCCTCATACTCCCCACTCCAACATCCCTTCTTCCTTCCCAGGATGCCCCACTCCCTTGTCTCTTTGTCCTCCCCACCATTCCCTATTCCCCCATCCCCTCGTCCCAAACTCCCCCATCCCCTCGTCCTAACCCACCATTACCCCTTCCCTTGTCCCCTCGTCCTCCCCACCATCTCTCACTTCCGTCCCCTCGTCATCCCCACCATTCCCCACTCCCTCGTCCGATGCCTTCCCAAATGGTCTGATGTTCCCATCACTGAAATATAAGAAAAACAGTGAAAACATGAAATGAAAATATGAAAAAATACAAATATTAACTATTCTCACGATATGAACGGTCTGGTAAACAACACAGCTCAATTCCAACACAATTCACATAAAATAATTAAATCAAAATGAAAATAAATCAAAATCTAGGAAAATTAAATTTATCAACGCAGTTAGAAACATTAAAATGGAATTGTAACATATCTAGTATAGCATGTGTGTTGCTCATACATGCAACAGATGGCGTTGTTTTTCAAGAAAAGCATAGTTTTACCTGTCACAGGTGTGGCATCTATACTTCTACTTACAAAAGAAACGGTATGATAAACAACACAGCTCAATTCCAACGCAATGTCACACAAAATAATTCATTAACAAAATTAAATAAATCGTAATCTATGAAAATAAAATTTATCAATGTAATCAGAAACATTGAAAGAGAATTCGTGACATATTTAGTATAGTGTGCATGTTGCCAGACACTGTACTTTTACCCTTTTTCATAGACCTAACTTCTTGGGCTGTGATCGGTTCCCCATATTCGTCATCACTAGACAGTGCTCTAGTTATCCTAATTCTTCTGTTATCATGTAGCAGGAGCTGTTCCCTGCTGATTTCTGTAGGGAGGGAGGAGGAGGAGGATGCTGCATCACTCCACTTGTGAATTAGTTCCTCAGCCTTAGTTTGGGGGTCTTTGTGAGCCGCAGGCCGGGTTCTGCTCCCCCTTAGCTATCTGAACTTTTGCCCACACTTGTCTTGCAGATGTTTCCCGTCCAATAGAGCTAGTGAACTCAAGCCATTGTCTTTCCCGCTCTTTAATCTTCTCTTCCCTGGCTACTTGACACACAGTTTTAAACAACTCTTGGTTACTTTCCGTGGGATGTCTCCGGTACTCTCTACTCATGTTTCTTACATTGGCGTTAAGCATCTTTATGTAACCGTTCTCATACCATTGTATTTTCTTCCTCTGAGGGTTACTTCGCCCAGGCGTACGGCGCGGAACTCTTAGACAGCTCTCAGTTTGGTGATTAAGGTCATCAACAAATGTATCAATGTCTTCTGGGATTTGGTATTCCGTGAACCAGTCACTCATCGTGTTTATGAAGTGCGGCCTCATATCTGGTCCGAGTGATAACCTTTTTCTTTTATTTGTCTCTTTCCTTCTCTTGCTCATGTCGACTGTGGTAATGGTTTGCGAAACTCAATGGTTTAAGCCGTAATGATGACCGTGAATACTTCCTGTTGCACTATGATGACTCGATGTTATTTCTTCCTCTTTCGACCTGCACCTGCCGGGTAACTAGTAACTAGTAACCTGTCACTAATATACACAACATATATTAGGGAAGACATTTTGTATTATAAAACGAGGGATTACCAGATTACAACGAGGGTTGACCCATTATGGGGTTTGATCATACGTCAGAACCGGCAAAACCTTTATATATATTTAATTAATGGCCATCAATATACATATATTATAATTATATTTTACAGGGTACAAAACTACCCAAGGTAACAAGATCTTCGGTTGAGGTTGATCGGAGACTCAGTGGTTCCCTTGTCGAAGCTCGTGGAATGTATTTAAGATCTGCACGTGTCGACATGAGAGGCAAGCTGCTCTTGCTGTTGTCGTCTGTGTCTACGCTCACGTAATAGCGTCTCTCTCCCTCCCACTCTCGATGCGTCCACAGCTCAGTTCTGAATTTCGTCATTATCGACTTAGGGGAAGTAGATTATGTATTTGTAAGTGTTTTAGTTAAATCCAGTCCTGGACAATACATTTTTGTCATATTTAGTCCCCAGGCTGGTGATTTAAGGATATATGTGGAGCTTAAATGAATATTTTGATGACATGACGAATCCCCCATTCTCTCTGAAAGGTCACTGAAACACATTCTCTTCTAATGAAGTTAGTGGTTAGTAATATTTTGTTAGTAAAATTATAACTAAAAAATAATAATTTATGACCGTTGTCAGTGCTAGATGCATCATACATATTTTCAGTTTTACCAAGAGGTAATGTGATTATTTTTCATCCGACAGCTAAAATGAAAAGCAACACCATTCCCGCTGGGGCTAATTGTGAGCCCCCCCCTCCAAGGTAACACTGTGGCAACACAAACACTCCACTAGCCCCCAGGGAACACTGAGGCAACACATACACTCCACTAGCCCCCCCAGGAGAACACTGTGGCAACACAAACACTCCACTAGCCCCCAGGGAACACCGAGTCAACACACACATTCCACTAGCCCCCAGGGAACACTGTGGCAACACATACACTCCACTAGCCCCCAGGGAACACCGAGGCAACACACACACTCCACTAGCCCCCAGGGAACACTGTGGCAACACACACACTCCACTAGTCACCCAGGGAACACTGAGGCAACACACACACTCCACTAGCCCCCAGGGAACACTGTAGCAACACATACACTCCACTAGCCCCCAGGGAACACTGAGGCAACACATACACTCCACTAGCCACCAGGGGAACACTGAGGCAACACATACACTCTACTAGCCCCCAGGGAACACCGAGGCAACACACACACTCCACTAGCCCCCAGGGAACACTGAGGCAACACATACACTCTACTAGCCCCCAGGGAACACTGAGGCAACACACACACTCCACTAGCCACCCAGGGAACACTGAGGCAACACACACACTCCACTAGCCCCCAGGGAACACTGGCAACACATACACTCCACTAGCCCCCAGGGAACACTGTGGCAACACATACACTCCACTAGCCCCCAGGGGAATACCGAGGCAACACACACACTCCACTAGCCCCCAGGGGAACACTGTGGCAACACACACACTCCACTAGCCCCCCAGGGGAACACTGAGGCAACACACACACTCCACTAGCCCCCCAGGGGAACACTGAGGCAACACACACACTCCACTAGCCCCCCAGGAGAACACTGAGGCAACACACACACTCCACTAGCCCCCCAGGGAACACTGAGGCAACACATACACTCCACTTGTCCCCCAGGGAACACTGTGGCAACAAATACACTCCATTAGCCCCCAGGGGAACACTGTGGCAACACATACACTCCACTAGCCCCCAGGGGAACACTGTGGCAACACAAACACTCCACTAGCCCCCAGGGAACACTGTGGCAACACACACACTCCACTAGCCCACCAGGGGAACACTGTGGCAACACACACACTCCACTTGCCCCCAGGGAACACTGTGGCAACACACACACTCCACTAGCCCCCAGGGAACACTGTGGCAACAAATACACTCCACTAGCCTCCAGGGAACACTGAGGCAACACATACACTCCACTAGCCCCCAGGGAACACTGTGGCAACATACACACTCCACTAGCCCCCAGGGAACACTGTGGCAACACATACACTCCACTAGCCTCCAGGGAACACTGAGGCAACACACACACTCCACTAGCCTCCAGGGAACACTGTGGCAACACATACACTCCACTAGCCCACCAGGGGAACACTGTGGCAACACACACACTCCACTAGCCCACCAGGAGAACACTGAGGTAACACACACACTCCACTAACCCACCAGGGGAACACTGAGGCAACACACACACTCCACTAGCCCACCAGGGGAACACTGTGGCAACACACACACTCCACTAGCCCCCCAGGGGAACACTGTGGCAACACACACACTCCACTAGCCCCCCAGGGGAACACTGTGGCAACACACACACTCCACTAGCCACCCAGGGAACACTGAGACAACACACACACTCCACTAGCCACCCTGGGAACACTGAGGCAACACACACACTCCACTAGTCACCCAGGGGAACACTGAGGCAACACACACACTCCACTAGCCACCCAGGAGAACACTGAGGCAACACACACACTCCACTAGCCACCCAGGGAACACTGAGGCAACACACACACTCCACTAGTCACCCAGGGAACACTGACGCAACACACACAGTCCACTAGCCCCCAGGGGAACACTGAGGCAACACACACACTCCACTAGTCACCCAGGGAACACTGTGGCAACACACACACTCCACTAGCCACCCAGGGGAACACTGAGGCAACACACACACTCCACTAGTCACCCAGGGAACACTGTGGCAACACACACACTCCACTAGCCACCCAGGGGAACACTGAGGCAACACATACACTCCACTAGTCACCCAGGGGAACACTGAGGCAACACAACCACTCCACTAGCCACCCAGGGAACACTGAGGCAACACAACCACTCCACTAGCCGCCCAGGGAACACTGAGGCAACACACACACTCCACTAGCCACCAGGAGAACACTGAGGCAACACACACACTCCATTAGCCACCCAGGAGAACACTGAGGCAACACATACACTCCACTAGCCCCCCAGGAGAACACTGGGGCAACACATACACTCCATTAGCCACCCAGGAGAACACTGTGGCAACACACACACTCCACTAGCCACCAGGGGAACACTGTGGCAACACACACACTCCATTAGCCACCCAGGAGAACACTGAGGCAACACATACACTCCACTAGCCCCCCAGGAGAACACTGAGGCAACACACACACTCCATTAGCCACCCAGGAGAACACTGAGGCAACACACACACTTCACTAGCCCCCAGGGGAACACTTAGGCAACACACACACTCCACTAGCCCCCAGGGGAACACTGAGGCAACACACACACTCCACTAGCCACCCAGGGAACACTGAGGCAACACACACACTCCACTAGCCACCCAGGGAACACTGAGGCAACACATACACTCCACTAGCCACACAGGGGAACACTGAGGCAACACACACACTCCACTAGCCCCCAGGGGAACACTGAGGCAACACACACACTCCACTAGCCACCCAGGGGAACACTGAGGCAACACACACTCCACTAGACACCAGGAGAACACTGAGGCAACACACACACTCCACTAGCCACCCAGGGGAACACTGAGGCAAGACACACACTCCACTAGCCCCCAGGGAACACTGAGGCAACACACACACTCCACTAGCCCCCAGGGAACACTGAGGCAACACACACACTCCACTAGCCCCCAGGGAACACCGAGGCAACACACACACTTCACTAGCCACCCAGGGGAACACTGAGGCAACACACACACTCCACTAGCCACCCAGGGGAACACTGAGGCAACACACACACTTCACTAGCCCCCAGGGGAACACTGAGGCAACACACACACTCCACTAGCCACCCAGGGAACACTGAGGCAACACACACACTCCACTAGCCACCCAGGGAACACTGAGGCAACACACACACTCCACTAGCCACCCAGGGAACACTGAGGCAACACACACACTCCACTAGTCACCCAGGAGAACACTGAGGCAACACACACACTCCACTAGCCACCCAGGGAACACTGAGGCAACACACACACTCCACTAGCCACCCAGGGGAACACTGAGGCAACACACACACTCCACTAGCCCCCAGGGAACACTGAGGCAACACATACACTCCACTAGCCACCCAGGGAACACTGAGGCAACACATACACTCCATTAGCCACCCAGGGAACACTGAGGCAACACACACACTCCACTAGCCACCCAGGAGAACACTGAGGCAACACACACACTCCACTCTAACACCAAGAAGGCGTCAGTTGTCATAGTGGCCACTGAATACGACTACTGTCACTGTAGAGAACAACGTTTGCTGTTATCATTTCCTGTTAGTAGTTGGGTCTTTTATTTACATTTTATTGTGGTTAGGGAGAAAAGAGTCCCACAAGAGGACTCTTATGGGACTCTTTGGGACAAGAGTCTCCCAAATCTACACAGTAAAATAACAACGTAGTGGAGTGAACGATATGGAAGAAAATGCAGAATAGAACCAGTGAAGAGCAGAGGTGCCATAGGCACAATCAGAGAACACTGTATAAACATCAGAGGTCCGCGGTTGTTCAACGTCCTCCCAGCAAGCATAAGAAATATTGCCGGAACAACCGTGGACATTTTCAAGAGGAAACTAGATTGTTTTCTTCATGGAGTGCCGGACCAACCGGGCTGTGGTGGGTATGTGGGCCTGCGGGCCGCTCCAAGCAACAGCCTGGTGGACCAAACTCTCACAAGTCAAGCCTGGCCTCGGGCCGGGCTTGGGGAGTAGAAGAACTCCCAGAACCCCATCAACCAGGTATCAACCAAGAGGTATGCCACCAGACTAGTCCCAGAGCTGAGAAGGATAAGCGATGAGGAAAAGCTACGGGAGTTAAACCTCATGTCCCTGGAAGATAGAAGAATAAGGGGAGACATGATAGCAACCTACAAAATTTTCAGAAGAATTAACAGGCTGAACAAACAATCTAGCATGAGTGGGACACGAACAAGGGGATGCAGGTGGAAACTCAGTACTCAAAGAGCCACAGGGACGTTAGAAAGAATTTTTTCAGTGTCAGAGTAGTTAATAAATTGAATGCATTAGGCAGTGATGTGGTGGAGGCTGACTCCATACACAGTTTCAAATGTAGATATGATAGAGCCCAATAGGCTCAGGAACCTGTACATTATTTGATTGACAGTTGTGAGGCGGGACCAAAGAGCCGAAGCTCAACCCTCGCAAGCACAACTAGGTGAGTACAGTACTGATCACAGTAATATAATATTAATCACATAGGCCTAAATAAAAAAGAACACATTCCTAGCTTTATCTAAAATGTAGAATTGTTTTTTTTAAATCATAAAACGTGTATACAAACTTAAGCCTTAAAGTTTTAAATCCTTCGGTCATTCTCTTCCTTCGCTGGACAGTAGAGCGACGGTCTCACTTGGTCATGCAGGTCGGCGTTCAATCCCCGACCGTCCAAGTGGTTGGGCACCATTGCTGCCCCCGTGTGACGGGCCTGGGCGCCATCTACGCCCCAGGTGCCGCACTAGAACAGTTGTAGCGCCCATTAACCGTAGTCTCCCATCACCTAGTCGGCTGTGCTGGCAGGTGACCACCAACCAGGGACAGGCCATGGGAGGCTGTGAAGCTGGCACAGTGGATTTACCTATTGGAAGGTACTCACCAGTGGGGCTAGTTGAGCGTTGTTAACTTCACTAATTAAGTGTACCAGCGAGTGGGCTACGGAGGGGGAGCTTCTCCATACCCGCAGCTAGCGTGAGGGCTGGTGGTGAGTTGAGGACCTCGCCAGAGGCATATAGTGTCCGTCATCAGTGAAGCTGGCTAGCGTGAGGGCTGGTGGTGAGTTGAGGACCTCGCCAGAGGCATATAGTGTCCGTCATCAGTGAAGCTGGCTAGCGTGAGGGCTGGTGGTGCGTTGAGGACCTCGCCAGAGGCATATAGTGTCCGTCATCAGTGAAGCTGGCTAGCGTGAGGGCTGGTGGTGAGTTGAGGACCTCGCCAGAGGCATATAGTGTCCGTCATCAGTGAAGCTGGCTAGCGTGAGGGCTGGTGGTGCGTTGAGGACCTCGCCAGAGGCATATAGTGTCCGTCATCAGTGAAGCTGGCTAGCGTGAGGGCTGGTGGTGCGTTGAGGACCTCGCCAGAGGCATATAGTGTCCGTCATCAGTGACGCTGGCTAGCGTGAGGGCTGGTGGTGCGTTGAGGACCTCGCCAGAGGCATATAGTGTCCGTCATCAGTGACGCTGGCTAGCGTGAGGGCTGGTGGTGCGTTGAGGACCTCGCCAGAGGCATATAGTGTCCGTCATCAGTGACGCTGGCTAGCGTGAGGGCTGGTGGTGCGTTGAGGACCTCGCCAGAGGCATATAGTGTCCGTCATCAGTGACGCTGGCTAGCGTGAGGGTAGTGGCGCCGCTCTCGATGACCTCACATACAGACCTGTAAATGTTATTGGTGACGAGTAATAATAACTGGTACTTTTAAGTGCTATTATTTTTATTTACCATAAACAATACACAATATCCCCACCAAGGTTAGCGCCCTGTCAACTTGAGTAGGATGTTAGAGTGTAAACAGAACCCGGTTACGAGGGGTTCGTAACCCCCCGTCCCAGCCCAAATATTTATCCTGACCCTTTCCAAGTGCTATATAGTGGTAGCGGCATGGGGCTTTCCCCTAATAGCTCCCTTCCTCCTTCCTTCATCGGGGAAAAGGAAATTATAAAAAAAAAAACATTTCGCCTGTAGAGAGGAGGAAGGCGGGAGTCACCAGTCTGAATCACCAGTAATTACAGCGACCTGCAGCTGCTGGCTCCTGTAATTACTGTATGTGATCCAGCTCCAGGCGCTCAGGGCGCTCAGGGCGCTCAGGGCGCTCAGGGTGCTCAGGGCGCTCAGGGCGCTCAGGGCGTTCAAGCCAGACAAACAAAAATCCGAATTAGGAAAGATGACATAATCCTGGAAGTTCAAGGCCTCTCTTCTCTCAGTGCTCGGAGGTGTTTGTTCTCTGTGAGGCTCCTGGATGTTCCTGTGAGGCTCCTGGGTGTTCCTGTGAGGCTCCTGGGTGTTCCTGTGAGGCTCCTGGGTGTTCCTGTGAGGCTCCTGAGTGTTCCTGTGAGGCTCCTGGGTGTTCCTGTGAGGCTCCTGGGTGTTCCTGTGAGGCTCCTGGGTGTTCCTGTGAGGCTCCTGAGTGTTCCTGTGAGGCTCCTGGGTGTTCCTGTGAGGCTCCTGGGTGTTCCTGTGAGGCTCCTGGGTGTTCCTGTGAGGCTCCTGGGTGTTCCTGTGAGGCTCCTGGGTGTTCCTGTGAGGCTCCTGGGTGTTCCTGTGAGGCTCCTGGGTGTTCCTGTGAGGCTCCTGAGTGTTCCTGTGAGGCTCCTGGGTGTTCCTGTGAGGCTCCTGGGTGTTCCTGTGAGGCTCCTGGGTGTTCCTGTGAGGCTCCTGAGTGTTCCTGTGAGGCTCCTGGGTGTTCCTGTGAGGCTCCTGGGTGTTCCTGTGAGGCTCCTGGGTGTTCCTGTGAGGCTCCTGAGTGTTCCTGTGAGGCTCCTGGGTGTTCCTGTGAGGCTCCTGGGTGTTCCTGTGAGGCTCCTGGGTGTTCCTGTGAGGCTCCTGGGTGTTCCTGTGAGGCTCCCGGGTGTTCCTGTGAGGCTCCTGGGATGTTCCTGTGAGGCTCCTGGGTGTTCCTGTGAGGCTCCTGAGTGTTCCTGTGAGGCTCCTGGGTGTTCCTGTGAGGCTCCTGGGTGTTCCTGTGAGGCTCCTGGGTGTTCCTGTGAGGCTCCTGAGTGTTCCTGTGAGGCTCCTGGGTGTTCCTGTGAGGCTCCTGGGTGTTCCTGTGAGGCTCCCGGGTGTTCCTGTGAGGCTCCTGGGATGTTCCTGTGAGGCTCCTGGGTGTTCCTGTGAGGCTCCTGGGTGTTCCTGTGAGGCTCCTGGGTGTTCCTGTGAGGCTCCCGGGTGTTCCTGTGAGGCTCCTGGGTGTTCCTGTGAGGCTCCTGGGTGTTCCTGTGAGGCTCCTGGGTGTTCCTGTGAGGCTCCTGGGTGTTCCTGTGAGGCTCCTGGGTGTTCCTGTGAGGCTCCTGGGTGTTCCTGTGAGGCTCCTGGGTGTTCCTGTGAGGCTCCTGGGTGTTCCTGTGAGGCTCATGGGTGTTCCTGTGAGGCTCCTGGGTGTTCCTGTGAGGCTCCTGGATGTTCCTGTGAGGCTCCTGGGTGTTCCTGTGAGGCTCCTGGGTGTTCCTGTGAGGCTCCTGGATGTTCCTGTGAGGCTCCTGGGTGTTCCTGTGAGGCTCCTGAGTGTTCCTGTGAGGCTCCTGGGTGTTCCTGTGAGGCTCCTGGGTGTTCCTGTGAGGCTCCCGGGTGTTCCTGTGAGGCTCCTGGGTGTTCCTGTGAGGCTCCTGGGTGTTCCTGTGAGGCTCCTGGGTGTTC
This sequence comes from Procambarus clarkii, assembly GCF_040958095.1. Taxonomy (NCBI): domain Eukaryota; kingdom Metazoa; phylum Arthropoda; class Malacostraca; order Decapoda; family Cambaridae; genus Procambarus; species Procambarus clarkii. The sequence continues at coordinate 27,725,503 of NC_091214.1, forward strand.
TCTGTGAGGCTCCTGTGTGTTCCTGTGAGGCTCCTCGGTGTTCCTGTGAGACTCCTGGGTGGTCCTGTGAGGCTCCCGGGTGTTCCTGTGAGGCTCCTGGGTGTTCCTGTGAGGCTCCCGGGTGTTCCTGTGAGGCTCCTGGGTGTTCCTGTGAGGCTCCCGGGTGTTCCTGTGAGGCTCCTGGGTGTTCCTGTGAGGCTCCTGGGTGTTCCTGTGAGGCTCCTGGGTGTTCCTGTGAGGCTCCTGGGTGTTCCTGTGAGGCTCCTGGGTGTTCCTGTGAGGCTCCTGGGTGTTCCTGTGAGGCTCCTGGGTGTTCCTGTGAGGCTCCTGGGTGTTCCTGTGAGGCTCCTGTGTGTTCCTGTGAGGCTCCTGGGTGTTCCTGTGAGGCTCCTGGGTGTTCCCGTGAAGCTCCTGGGTGTTCCTGTGAGGCTCCTGGGTGTTCCTGTGAAGCTCCTGAGTGTTCCTGTGAGGCTCCTGGGTGTTCCTGTGAGGCTCCTGGGTGTTCCTGTGAGGCTCCTGTGTGTTCCTGTGAGGCTCCTGAGTGTTCCTGTGAGGCTCCTGAGTGTTCATGTGAGGCTCCTGGGTGTTCCTGTGAAGCTCCTGGGTGTTCCTGTGAGGCTCCTGGGTGTGCCTGTGAGGCTCCTGGGTGTTCCTGTGAAGCTCCTGAGTGTTCCTGTGAGGCTCCTGGGTGTTCCTGTGAGGCTCCTGTGTGTTCCTGTGAGGCTCCTGGGTGTTCCCGTGAGGCTCCCGAGTGTTCCTGTGAGGCTCCTGGGTGTTCCTGTGAGGCTCCTGGGTGTTCCTGTGAGGCTCCTGGGTGTTCCTGTGAGGCTCCTGGGTGTTCCTGTGAGGCTCCTGTGAGGATCATGTGAGGCTCCTGAGTGTTCCTGTGAGGCTCCTGGGTGTTCCTGTGAGGCTCCTGGGTGTTCCTGTGAGGCTCCTGGGTGTTCCTGTGCGGCTCCTGGGTGTTCCTGTGAGGCTCCTGTGTGTTCCTGTGAGGCTACTGGGTGTTCCTGTGAGGCTCCTGAGTGTTCCTGTGAGGCTCCTGGGTGTTCCTGTGAGGCTCCTGGGTGTTCCTGTGAGGCTCCTGGGTGTTCCTGTGAGGCTCCTGGGTGTTCCTGTGAGGCTCCTGGGTGTTCCTGTGAGGCTCCTGGGTGTTCCTGTGAGGCTCCTGGGTGTTCCTGTGAGGCTCCTGTGAGGATCATGTGAGGCTCCTGGGTGTTCCTGTGAAGCTCCTGAGTGTTCCTGTGAGGCTCCTGTGTGTTCCTGTGAGGCTCCTGGGTGTTCCTGTGAGGCTCCTGTGTGTTCCTGTGAGGCTCCTGGGTGTTCCTGTGAGGCTCCTGGGTGTTCCTGTGAGGCTCCTGGGTGTTCCTGTGAAGCTCCTGGGTGTTCCTGTGAGGCTCCTGGGTGTTCCTGTGAAGCTCCTGAGTGTTCCTGTGAGGCTCCTGGGTGTTCCTGTGAGGCTCCTGGGTGTTCCTGTGAGGCTCCTGTGTGTTCCTGTGAGGCTCCTGAGTGTTCCTGTGAGGCTCCTGAGTGTTCCTGTGAGGCCCCTGGGTGTTCCTGTGAAGCTCCTGGGTGTTCCTGTGAGGCTCCTGGGTGTGCCTGTGAGGCTCCTGGGTGTTCCTGTGAAGCTCCTGAGTGTTCCTGTGAGGCTCCTGGGTGTTCTTGTGAGGCTCCTGTGTGTTCCTGTGAGGCTCCTGGGTGTTCCCGTGAGGCTCCCGAGTGTTCCTGTGAGGCACCTGGGTGTTCCTGTGAGGCTCCTGTGTGTTCCTGTGAGGCTCCTGGGTGTTCCTGTGAGGCTCCTGGGTGTTCCTGTGAGGCTCCTGGGTGTTCCTGTGAGGCTCCTGGGTGTTCCTGTGAGGCTCCTGGGTGTTCCTGTGAAGCTCCTGGGTGTTCCTGTGAGGCTCCTGGGTGTTCCTGTGAAGCCCCTGAGTGTTCCTGTGAGGCTCCTGGGTGTTCCTGTGAGGCTCCTGGGTGTTCCTGTGAAGCCCCTGGGTGTTCCTGTGAAGCTCCTGGGTGTTCCTGTGTGTGACTCAAAACTGAGCCACACACAGAAACTATTTGGCCAGAATTAAACGAATAAGTAAATAAGCAGAGCAGACGAGGAGTCACAATAACGTGGCTGGAAAATGTTGACCAAACCACACACTAGAAAGTAAAGGGACGACGACGTTTCGGTCCGTCCTGGAGCATCATCAGGCCGAAACGTCGTCGTCTCTTCACTTTCTAGTGTGTGTAGTTTGGTCAACAAAAAGCAAATAATCTTATAATAGTATTTATATACAGGCCGCCAAACTTGGACAGAATGGAAGCAAAGCATCTATGGGATGAAATATCTAGAGCATCTTGGTCTAGCAGTATTTGTGTCATGGGTGACTTTAATTTTAGTGAAAGAAACTGGTTTACCAGAACAGGGAATAATGAAGCAGAAGTTTTTTTTTTAGAATTAAGTGACGGCATCTTTCTTACTCAACTCATTAAGGAACCAACGCGGGAAAATAATATTTTAGATTTAGTGTTAACTAACAATTAATGACATCGAAATAGGGAGTGAGCTAGGGAACAGTGATCACAAAGGAATCAGATTTAGCATAGAATGGAATAGACCTGTAGGAGAAAATTCTGTTAAAGTGCCAGATTTTCGAAAAGCTGATTTTAATAGCTAAGAAATTTTTTGGGTCAAATTGATTGGAAAGTCTTGGGTATGGGGTGTGGGCCGGTCTTGGAGCGTGACATGAACCCAGCGATAGGTGACGTAAATGGGGATTTCGATGTGGATTCAATATATAACTTATTTAAGAATATTCTAAACAAAGCGCAGGAACGTAGTATACCATACAAATTGAATAGATCGAATACTAATGACCCAAAGTGGATAACAAAGAATTTGAAGAACCTTATAGGTAAAAAGAGAACTTGGTACAAAAGGATTAAAAATGGCGAGGTCACTTTAGAACAGGAATTCGTACAACTAGTTAGAAATGTTAAAAAAGAGATAAGGAAAGCAAAAAGAAACTATGAAGTTCGCATAGCAGGGCAAGCAAAGACAAATCCTAAAGGTTTTTTTCAGTTATATCGTACTAAGACTAGGGAAAGGATAGGTTCATTAAAAACTGAGACAGGTCAAATAACAGATAGTGATGAAGTGATGAGTAGTATTTTTAATAAATATTTTGTATCTGTATTTACTAAAGAGGAACTTAACAATATGCCTTCAGCCGAACAAGTCTATGTGGGTGGGGACGAGGACAGGTTGACGAGTTTAACAGTTACCAGGGAGGATGTTCTTAAACAAATAGTAAAACTCAAACCAAACAAATCCCCAGGGCCGGATGAAGTGTTTGCCAGGGTGCTTAAAGAATGCAAAGAGAAGCTTTGTGACCCACTGTCAACCATATTTAATTAATCAATAGAGTCAGGCAGAGTGCCAGAGTCGTGGAAGGTTACTAATGTGGTACCAATTTTTAAGAAAGGAGGTAGATCACTTGCGTCAAACTATCGGCCAATCACCCTAATGTCTATTGTGGGAAAGTTACTTGAATCGATGTTAGTGTTAACAATTTTTCTCCTGTGTTTTAATTTTCTCCTACAGATATACTCCATTCTATGCTAAATCTGATTTCTTTGTGATCACTGTTCACCAGCTCACTCCCTATTTCGATGTCATTAATTTGTGTTTCCCTGTTTACAAATGGTCGTTCATTTTAACGAATATGCTATCATTTTACTCCAACATAGTGAAGGTAGTTGATAGTGGTAAGTTTTGTGACGTTGTGTACCTTGACTTTATCAAAACTTTTGATATAGTGCCACATGAAAGACTGATTAAAAAGATAGAGGCTAATGGTATTGGGGGCGCTATATTAACTTGGTGGCCTGTATATAACTCCTTTTGTAAGATTATTTGCTTTTTCACTAAATTCTATCCAAATAGTTTCTGTGTGTGGCTCAGTTTTGATTCCCTCTTTGAGAGTACACTTACAATTATTCCTAACATATATGGCTACTCCCCCTCCTCGTCTAATATACCTATCTGTGTAAAATAGTTTATATCCATTTATTTGATATTCAGCTAATAGTTTTCTATTTTCTATATTCATCCACGTTTCGGTAAGTGCAATAATATCTATTTTGTCTGTGCAGTGAAGAGCATTTAAATCGTTTATTTTGTTTCTTAGACTTCTACTGTTCGTGTAATATACTTTAAGTGTATTATTATTTTGAGGCCCTTCTCTTCCCCTGATCATTTTGCTAATTTGTTTCCCCCACTAACATATACTTTTGTTACCTCCTTTCTTCATATCAATTCTCATACCACTATCTACTAACAGTTTAAACCCAAACCCAAACAAATTCCTCCCACCACTGGTTCCAACGAGTTGGCAACAACAACAACCCCAGCCCTCGATAGATGCACCCCATCCCGAGCATACATGTGCTTTCTTCCATAGAAGTGTTCCCAGTTATCTATGAATGATATTGCATTTGATTTGCAATATTTGTCCAGTCGACAATTGACACCAAGTGCCCTCGACAACCATTCATTGCAAACTCCCTTTCGTGGAAGAATGCCACATATGATCGGGATTCCTCCCTTGCTCCTAACTAATTCTATGGCTGTCTTAAACCTCTGTATCAGTTCCTCACTCCTAACTCGTCCAACATCATTTAAACCTGCACTGATACAAGTAATGGGTTTGTTCCCATTACCAGCCATGATATCATTCATGTTGCCAACAATATCACCAATTCCAGCTCCCAGATAGCAAACCCTTAACCTGTTCCCTCTATCTCTGGCACAAAACGTTCTGTCCAAATACCTCACCTGGGAATCTCCCACAACCAAAATTCGCTTAGTTACTTCCTTTACTTTCTGAGCACTTTGAGGGACCTGCTCTTCGTTGTTCTTCATTGCTTTCCCTTTCGAACAAGCTGCAGGCTCACCACAGCACTCATCCTCCAACACGGCAAATGAGTTAGAATTCCTTAAGATATGTGTAGGCGGCTTTGTCGAAGTCTTCTTAAGACCCCTGTCCTTTACGACTTTCCAAGACGAGGTCTTTTTAATACTGGTTTCCTCCTTTGTTTTTTTCCTGATGCTGTTTCAGCTGTCGTAGCTCCTCCCATAGGGCATCTAACTCTGTCCTCAGAGCTCCAACTAGATTCATCAGTTCCTTCACTACACCTTCCATTATTGATATAAAAATATTACTACAATCGGAGCTCCAGCTAACACACCCTCTCACTGGAAAAATATCCTGGAGGAATATCTTAGAGGAATATCTTGGAGGAATATTTGAAGTTCTTGATGAATCTCGTGGCATCTTAGGTTATGTTAGGTTAGGGTGTTCCGTTAGTTTCACTTGACCATGTGTCTCCATCTACTATCGTACCCCTGGTGTCTGTTGACCTGACCCCTGGTGTCTGTTGACCTGACCCCTGGTGTCTGTTGACCTGACCCCTGGTGTCTGTTGACCTGACCCCTGGTGTCTGTTGACCTGACCCCTGGGGTCTGTTGACCTGACCCCTGGGGTCTGTTGACCTGACCCCTCGGTTACTGAATACCCCCAGACTGTGAGCCCCCTGGTCCAGCTGTGAGCCCCCTGGCCCAGCTGTGAGCCCCCTGGCCCAGCTGTGAGCCCCCTGGCCCCAGCTGTGAGCCCCCTGGCCCAGCTGTGAGCCCCCAGGCCCAGCTGTGAGCCCACTGGCCCAGCTGTGAGCCCCCTGGCCAAGCTGTGAGCCCCCAGGCCCAGCTGTGAGCCCCCAGGCCCAGCTGTGAGCCCACTGGCCCAGCTGTGAGCCCCCTGGCCCGGCTGTGAGCCCCCTGGCCCAGCTGTGAGCCCCCTGGCCCAGCTGTGAGCCCCCTGGCCTGGCTGTGAGCCCCCTGGCCCAGCTGTGAGCCCCCTGGCCCAGCTGTGAGCCCCCTGGCCCAGCTGTGAACCCCCTGGCCCAGCTGTGAGCCCACTGGCCCAGCTGTGATTCCCCTGGCCCAGCTGTGAGCTCCCTGGCCCAGCTGTGAGCCCACTGGCCCAGCTGTGAGCCCCCTGGCCCAGCTGTGAGCCCCCTGGCCCAGCTGTGAGCCCCCTGGCCCAGCTATGAGCCCCCTGGCCCAGCTGTGAGCCCCCTGGCCCAGCTGTGAGCACCGTGGCCCAGCTGTGAGCCCCCTGGCCCAGCTGTGAGCCCCGTGGCCCAGCTGTGAGCCCCCTGGCCCAGCTGTGAGCCCCCTGGCCCAGCTGTGAGCCCCCTGGCCCAGCTGTGAGCCCCCTGGCCAGGATGTGAGCCCACTAGAGTGATGTTACCTTCACCCATCCTGAAGTAATCGCTGCGTGTGAAGGTAAACACACTGTGGGCGAATTGGCAGTTATTCTGTACTTCGTTTTGGACCTTCACAGTAGAACAAGCGACAGTGAAAGTGGACAATTTGGGGCAATTAAACCGCGAGCATAAAGACCCGACGTGCTCAGAGCGGACCATTACACCCACCACAACACCAGGCCTCCATAATTGTATCTTCTGTAGCTTACGGGAATCAACAGCCCTGCGGCCCGGTCTCCGACCATACCTCATCTGTTTTCCTTGCCTCGTAAAAATCATAAAACCACAAAAGTCCCAAGACACCCCCCCTCCCCCCCCGTCCCCCTATACACAAAGGCCCCCGCACTCACACACACGCACACACACACACACACACACACACACACACACACACACACACACACACACGCACGCACACACACACACACACACACACACACACACACACACACACACACACACACACATGCACACACACACACACGTACACGCACGCACACGCATGCACTCACACACACACACACACTCTTGAAGATGAAATTCTTCAAGAATCTGAGAGAGAGAAAGACATGTGGGTTGATATCACGCCAGACCTGTCCCCTGCAGCCCATATCAATAGAATATCATCAGCGACATATGCCAGGCTGGCCAATATTAGAACGGCATTCAGAAACTTGTGTAAAGAATCATTCAGAAGTTTGTATACCACATATGTCAGGCCAATCCTGGAGTATGCAACTCCAGCATGGAGTCCATATCTAGTCAAGGATAAGACCAAACTAGAAAAGGTTCAAAGGTTTGCCACCAGACTAGTACCCGAACAGAGAGGTGTGAGCTACGAGGAGAGACTACGGGAATTAAACCTCACTTCGTTGGAAGACAGAAGAGTTAGGGGAGACATGATCATCACATTCAAGATTCTCAAAGGAATCGACAGGGTAGATAAAGACAGGTTATTTCACACAAGGGGCACACGCACTAGGGGACACAGGTGGAAACTGAGTGCCCAAATGAGTCACAGAGATATTAGAAAGAAATTTTTTAGTGTCAGAGTGGTTGACAAATGGAACGCATTAGGTAGTGATGTGGTGGAGGCTGACTCCATACACAGTGTCCAGTGTAGATATGATAGAGCCCAATAGGCTCAGGAACCTGTACACCTGTTGATTGACTGTTGAGAGGCGGGACCAACGAGCCAGAGCTCAACTCCCGCAAGCACATTTAGGTGAGTACAATTTGGTGAGTATACACACACACACACACACACACACACACACACCGGGGCATCTATGGGGCCGGCCGGCCGAGCGGGCAGCACGCTGGTCGTGTGATCCTGTGGTCCCGGGTTCGATCCCGGGCGCCGGCGAGAAACATTAGGCAGAGTTTCTTTCACACTATGCCCCTGTTACCTAGCAGTAAATAGGTACCTGGGAGTTAGTCAGCTGTCACGGGCTGCTTCCTGGGGCATGTGTGATGTGGAAAAAAATACTAGTAGTAGTAGTAGCAGTTAGAAACATTTGATTAACAGTTGAGAGACGGGCCCAAAGAGCAGAGCTCAACCCCAGCAAGCACAGCTATGTGAATATAACTAGGTGAATACACACACACACACACACACACGCACACACACATTGGATTGGAGAACTGGAATAGGAAACAAACATGGCAGGGAGCAGACTTAGCACAGAGGGAGGAGGAGGACAAGATGTCTCGCTTGAGGAGGCAATCTTTCAAATGTTGAGTGAAATCAGGGTGGAACTACAGGTAATGAGGGAAAGGTAGCCAACCTGCAGGATGAACTGATTGAGGCAAGGGAGGAGATTATAAGCCTGAAAGAGAATCCCCAATATCAGCCACAAACCAGCCCTCAGGAAGATGATAATGTATCTATAGAAGGGACTTCTACATTACAACCCTCATATGCAGACATACTTAGAAGGACCCCGGAAGTTATCTCTGCAGTACAGGAAATTCCCATGAAAGTTGCTACTTCTCAGGAAGCAACAAGATGCACTAGCCGACTGATAGAGAGGAAAAGAGCAGTAATCGTAGTAGGTATTAAGAAGCAAATAGGGGCCACTCCAAGTGTGAGGAGAGATATGGACAAAAACCATAGGCAAAGAGATCCTTGAAGGGGGTACAGCTGGAGAGGGAAGAACTGAATATAGAAAACGGTTTCAGGCTTGGCCGGTACAACAAGGACAAACATCGATTGATTAAAGTGGTTTTCAAAAGTGAGGACACATAAGAAGAAATTTTTAGCAAAGAAAAGCAGCCAACTCAATGTACTGAAGTTCAAAATGGTATTCCTGCAGAGAGATATGACCAGGGAGGCGAGATGGAGGGTAGCAGCAGCAAGGAAGGAGTGCAAGCAGAGGGAAAGGAATCAGAGAACCACAACCCAGAACCCTACGATCCCAGAAGGGAGTGGGGAACCCTCCATAGAAAATTCAACAGCCCCAGTGGGAGGAGGATCACACCCATCTCCCATCCAATAGAAGCCCTACCTGCCCCAGCTCCTACACTCCTCCACCACCCTAAGCCCTCCCTTCTCCCCCAGCCCCTATCCCCTCCCTCCTCCCCCACCCCCTAAGCCCTCCCTTCTCCCCCACCTTCCCCCAAGCCCTCTATCCTCCCCCTCTTCCTGAAGCCCTCCTTCCTCCCCCATGCCCCCCCCCCCCCCCACCAAGCCCTCCCTTCTCCCCCACCCCTCCATGCTCTCACTTCGCCCTTACCCTCTCCAAACCAGATCCTCCCAGCCCCCCACAACCCAGGTCCCCCTCACTCTTGGCTCCCCTTGCGACCCAGGGCCCCCCCCTTCCCCCTCCCCATCTCAGACCCTACATGTTTACCTACTCCAGTGGAAGCAACAGAAACTGTGGATGGACAGAAAGAGTCAGCTTCAAGATGATGTACACAAATATAGATGGGATTACAAGCAAGGTGAGTGAACTTAGGGAAAGAGCACAAGAAGTAAACCCAGATGTAATTGGAATCACGGAGACAAAACTCTCAGGAATCATAACAAATGCGGTGTTCCCCCAGGATTACTCTGTAATAAGGAAAAAGAGGGAGGGTAGGAGTAGGTGGAGTGGCACTACTCATGAGAAAGGAATGGAGTTTCAAGGAGATGGTTATCCCAGGCTGTGAAGGGTTTAGAGACTACATAACAGGCACCATGACGTTGGGAGGACCTAGAGTAGTAGTAGCAGTGATATATAACCCTCCACCAAATGACATAAGACCCAGGCAAGAGTATGACAGAAACAACATGGCCGTTAATAACATAATTGAGAGGGCAGCCTCTGCTGCCTGTAGAAATCGATCCCATCTGCTTATCATGGGGGACTTCAATCATGGAAAGATAGACTAGGAGAACAAGGAACCACACGGACGAGAGGATACATGGAGAGCCAAACTAGTGGAGGTGGCGACAAGAAACTTTCTAAGCCAACATGTCAGGGGAACCCACTAGGATGAGGAGAAGTGATGAACCAGCGAGACTCGATCTAGTCTTCACTCTGAATGACTCCAACATAAGGGAAATTGACTTCGAGGCCCTAGTAGAAATGAGCGATCACAATGTACTGCCGTTTGAGTATCTGGTCGAAGAAGGGCTAAAGTACTCGAGAAAGGGAACTGAAAGCAAAAGGCTAGCATTCCGTAAGGAAAATTATGAGGAGATAAGAAAATTCCTAATGGATATAACATGGGAATCAGAGCTAAGGGGAAAGACGGCCCAAGACATGATGGAATACATCACACAGAAGTGCAAGGAGGCAGCAGAAAAGTTTATCCCGGCCCAAAAGGTAAAAATTGAAATGCAGAGGAGAAACCCATGGTTTAATCAGAGATGTAAGCTAGCTAAGCAACAAAGTAAAAGAGCATGTAGAAACTACAGAAATAACAGGACACTTGAGAGCAGAGAAGGTTACCAGAGTGCCAGGAATGAATACGTCAGGGTGAGTTGAGAGGCAGAAGGGCAATATGAAAACGACATAGCAAACAAGGCTAAGACTCAACACAAATTGCTGCACAACCCCATCAGGAAAAAAAGACAACAGTGAAGGAACAGGTAATGAAACTGAGGATAGGGGCAGACAGATTCACTACAAACGACAAAGAAGTGTGCAAGGAACTCAAAATGAAATTCCGGGAAGTCTTCATATTAGAGCAAGGAGAAGTTCCAGAGATAGGAGAAGGAATAATTAACCAGGCACCAGTAGAGATTACCAGTGGAGATGTAAGGAAGCTTTTGCTAGAGCTGGATGTGACAAAGGATATAGGCCTGGATGGAATATCACCATGGATACTAAAGGAAGGAGCAGAAGCACTGTGCCTGCCACTCTCCATGGTGTATAACAAATTACTGGTAACAGGTGAACTGCCAGAAATTTGGAAGACGGCAAACGTAGTCCCGATATACAAGAATGGGGATAGACAGGAGGCACTGAACTACAGGCCTGTGTCCCTAACTTGCATACCATACAAGCTAATGGAGAAAATTGTGCGAAAAAAGCTAGTCGAAAATCTGGAGCGAAGGACCTTTGTGTCACAACACCAACATGGTTTCAGGGATGGCAAGTCATGACTCACAGGATTAATTGAATTCTATGATCAGGCAACAAGAATCAGACAAGAAAGAGAGGGGTGGGCAGACGGCATATTTTTGGATTGCCAAAAAGCCTTTGACACAGTGCCACACCAGAGACTAGTGCAAAAGCTGTAGATGCAGGCGGGAGTGAAAGGGAAGGTACTCCATTGGATAAGAGAGTACCTAAGTAACAGAAGGCAGCGAGTCACTGTGCGGGGTGAGGTATCAGATTGGCGAGACGTCACCAGTGGAGTCCCGCAGGGTTCAGTTCTTGGTCCCATACTGTTTCTTATATATGTAAATGATCTTCCAGATGGTATAGAATCATTCCTCTCATTGTTTGCTGATGATGTAAAAATTATGAGGAGGAGTAAGACGGAGGAAGACAGTATGAGACTACAAGATGACCTAGACAGACTGCATGAATGGACCATTCATGCAAGTGGCTACTATAGTTCAACCCGAGTAAATGTAAGGTAATGAAACTAGGCAGTGGAAACAGGAGGCTAGACACAGTATACAAAATGGGAGATGAAGTCCATACACAATTTCAAATGTAGATATGACAGAGCCCAGTAGGCTCAGTAATCTGTACACCAGTAGATTGATAGTTGAGAGGCGGGAGCAAAGAGCCAGATCTCAACCCCCGCAAGCACAATTAGGTGAGTACACACACATAATTCAAGGGTCGGTGCCGAGACCAATTCTATTTCTAATATACGTTAACGAAATTTTTACAGGCGTAGAGTCCTACATGTCGATGTTCGCGGATGACGCAAAGTTGATGAGAAGAGTTGTCACAGATGAGGATTATAGGATTCTCCAAGAGGACTAGAACAGGTTGCAGAGATGGTCAGAGAAATGGCTACTGGAGTTCAACACGAGCAAATGTAAAGTTATGGAAATGGGACTAGGTGATAGGAGACCAAAGGGACAGTACACAATGAAGGGGAACTGCCTACCTGTGACGATGCGAGAAAGAGACCTGGGCGTGGACGTAACACCTAATCTAACTCCTGAGGCACATATAAATAGGATAACGACAGCAGCGTACCCACTGGCAAAAGTTAGAACATCACTCAGAAACCTAAGTAAGGAGGCATTTAGGGCGCTTTATACTGCCTACGTGAGGCCAGTCTTAGAGTATGCCGCCTCATCATGGAGTCCCCCATCTGAAGAAGCATATAAGGAAACTGGAAAAGGTTCAGAATTGTTTGTATTGAGACACGTTCCAGAGTTACAAGGTATGGTGCATGAAGAGCACCTGAAGTAACTGTCCTTTCTTCACTAGAAAAAAGAAGAGAGAGGAGGGACATGATAGGAATGTACAAAATACTCAGGGGGATTGACAGAGTGGACAGAGACGAAATGTGCACACGGAATAGTAGCAGAACGAGGGGACATGGGTGGAAGCTGGAAACTCAGATGAGTCACAGAGATGTTAGGAAGTTTTCTTTTAGCGTGAGAGTAGTGGAAAAATGGAATGCACTTAAGGAGCAGGTTGTGGAAGCAAATTATATTCATAATTTTAAAACTAGGTATGATAGGGAAATCATTGCTGTGAACAATCGATGGCTTGAAAGGCGGGATCCAAGAGTTAAGAGTGCTTCAGACACAAATAGTTGAGTACAAATAGGTGAATATACGCATACACACACACACACCCTCTACTGCCCCCCAAACCCCTCTTCTCCCCCATCCCCCCAACCCTCCCCCTCTCACCTCCCCCCAAACCTCCCCTCTCACCCCTCCCCCTCTCACCCCCCCAACCCTCCCCCTCTTACCCCCCAACCCTCCCCCTCTCTCCCACCCACCTACCCTCCCCCTCCCCCCACCCCCCAAGCCCTTCCTCCTCCACCAGTCTCCCCGTACCAGATCCTCCCAGCTCCCGCTCACCCCAGACCCCACAGGTCACCCCCCCAGAGGAGAAGCAGGAGAGTCAGTCTCAGGGTAATGTACTAGAACATAGATGGGATCACAAGCAAGGCAAGTGAACTAAGGGAAAGAGCACAAGAAGTGAGCCCAGATGTATTCGGACTCACTGAAACAAAACTCTCTGGAATCATAACGAATGCCGTGTTTCCTCAGGAGTACACAGTAATAGGGAAAGAGAGGGAAGGTAGGGTAGGAGGCGGAGTGGCCTTACTTATGAGAAAGGAATGGAGTTTTAAGGAGATGTGAGGGTTGTGAGGGTTTCAGAGACTACATAGCAGGCACCATGACAATGGGAGGACCAAAAATAGTAGTAGCAGTAATACATAACCCTCCACCAAATCACAGAAGACCCAGTCAAGAGTACGAAAACAACCACATGGCAGTTAACACTATAATTGAGAGGGCAGCCTCTGCTGCCTGTAGAAATAGATCCCACCTGCTCATCATGGGCGACTTCAATCACAGAAGGATTGACTGAGAGAACAAGGAACCGCATGGAGGCGAGGATACGTGGAGAGCCAAACTACTGGAGGTGGTGACAAGAAACGTTTTAACCCAGCATGTCAGAGAACCCACAAGGATGAGAGGCAATGACGAACCAGTGAGACTCGACCTGGTCTTCACCCTGAACGACTCCGACATAAGAGAAATCGGTTTTGAGGACCCAGTAGGAATGAACAACCAAAGTGTATTGGTGTTTGAGTACCTGATTGAAGAAGGGTTATTGAACTCGAGGAGGGATACCGAAACCAAAAGGTTAGCATACCGAAAGGGAAACTATGAGGAGATAAGAAAATTCCTAACAGATATAGCATGGGAAACAGAGCTCAGGGAAAAGACGGCCCAAGATATGATGGACTACATCACGCAAAAGTGCAAGGACGCAGCAAACAAGTTTGTCCCAGCCCAAAAGGAAAACAGTGAAATGAAGATGAGAAACCCATGGTTTAATCAGAGATGTAGGCTAGCTAAGCAGCAAAGTATTAGGGCATGGAGAAACTACAGGAATAACAGGACACTGGAGAGCAGAGAAAGATACCAGAGTGCCAGGAATGAATATGTCAGGATGAGAAGAGAGGCATAAAGACAATACGAAAATGACATCGCAAGCAAGGCAAAGACTCAGCCTAAATTGCTGCACAGCCACATCAGGAGAAAAAAACAGTAAAGGAACAGGTTATGAAATTAAGGATTGGCGCGGAAGGATTCACTACAAACGACAAGGAAGTGTGTGAGGAACTGAATAAGAAATTCCAGGTGGTCTTCACCTTAGAGCAAGGAGAAATCCCAGAGATAAGAGAGGGAGTAGCAAACCAGGAACCACTGGAAGAGTTTGGGATTACCAGCGGGGAAGTAAGGAAGTATTTACTAGAGTTTAATGTGACAAAGGCTATAGGCCCAGATGGAATCTCCCCTTGGATACTAAAGGAAGGAGAAAAAGAACTGTGCCTCCCGCTCTCCATAGTGTATAACAAATCACTGGCAACAAGGGAACTACCAGAAATTTGGAAAGCAGCTAACGTAGTCCCAATATACAAGAATGGGGATAGACAAGAGGCACTGAACTACAGGCCAGTGTCCCTAACCTGCATACCATGCAAGCTGATGGAGATGATTGTGCGAAGAAAGCTAGTGGAGCACCTGGAGCGAAAGAACTTTGTAACACAGCATCAACATGGGTTCAGGGATGGCAGGTCCTGCCTCACAGGGTTACTTGAATTCTACGACCAGGCAACAAAAATAAGGCAAGAAAGAGAAGGGTGGGCAGACTGCATATTTTTGTATTGTCAGAAAGCCTTTGATACAGTGCCACACAAG
>NC_091214.1:27742661-27745161 GCF_040958095.1 Procambarus clarkii
TAGATGTACTAGCCGGCTGATAGAGAGAAATAGAGCAGTAGTAGTAGCAGGCATTGAAGAACAAACAGGGACCAGACCAAAGGAGCGGAGAGACAAGGACAAAAACATGATTAAAGAGATCCTTAAAGAGGTAAGGATGGAGGGAGCTGAGCGAAATGTTGAAAAGGTTTTCAGGCTTGGAAAGTACAACAAGGACAGAGACCGAATGATAAAGGTGGTTTTCATGAGCGAAATCGCGAAAGAGGAACTGCTAGCAAGGAAGTGTTGTCTAAAAGGTGTAGAGAAGTTCAAGAAAATATTCCTGCAGAGGGATATGACAAGGGAAGAGAGAATACGGACAGCAGACGCGAGGAAGGAGCGCAGGGAGAGAGAAGGAAATCAGAGTACCACAACCCAGAACCCTACAATCCCAGAGGGAAGTGGAGAACCCTCCTCAAACAGTGCAACAGCCACAGGGATTGGGGCACCACCCCCAAATTCTACCCAACAGACACCCAACCTGCCCCATCCCCTGTCAGCCCCCCACTAAGTACCCACCTAGGGCACCCTCCCCCCACCCACCCCCCTCCCCCCACTCACCCCCCTTCTTCCCCTCACCCCTCTCCCCAGGACCTCCCTTCCCCCCCATCCCCCATGCCCTCCCTTCTCCCACATGCCTTCCCGTCTCTCCCACCCCCATGCCCTCCCTTCTCCCCCTCCCCCCTAAGCCCCCCACTCTCCCCCACCCCACCTAAGTCTTCCCCTCTCCCCCACTCCCCTAAACCCTCCCCTCGTCCTCACCCACCTCAGCCCTCCCTTTTCCCCCACGCCCCCCAAGCCCTCCACCCTTTTCTCTCCCCCCAAGCCCCCCCATCTCCCCTATCCCCCACAGCCTCTCCTCCCCCCATGCTTCCCCAACCCTCCCTCTCTTACCCACCCCCTGTACCCTCCCCCTCTTATCCACCCCCTGTACCCTCCCCCTCTTATCCACCCCCTGTACCCTCCCCCTCTTATCCACCCCCTGTACCCTCCCCCTCTCCCCCACCACCCCAAGCCCTCCCTCCTCCACCAATCCCCCCGTGCCAGGTCCCCCCAGCTCCCACTCACCCCAGATCCCAAAGGTCCCCCCCAGAAAAGAAGCAGAAGAGAGTCAGTTTCAGGGTGATGTACTCGAACATAGATGGGATCACAAGCAAGACAAGTGAACTAAGGGAAAGAGCACAAGAAGTTAACCCAGATGTAATCGGACTCACTGAAACAAAACTCTCTGGAATCATAACGAATGCCGTGTTTCCCCAGGAGTATACAGTAATAAGGAAAGAGAGGGAAGGTAGAGGAGGAGGCGGAGTGGCCCTACTCATGAGAAGGGAATGGAGTTTTAAGGAGATGGCCATCCCGGGCTGTGAGGAGTTCAGAGACTACATAGCAGGCACCATAACAATGGGAGGACCAAGAATAGTAGTAGCAGTAATATACAACCCTCCACCAAATGACAGGAGACCCAGTCAAGAGTATGAAAACAACAACAAGGCAGTTAACACTATAATTGAGAGGGCAGCCTCTGCTGCCTGTAGAAATAGATCCCACCTGCTCATCATGGGCGACTTCAATCACGGAAAGATTGACTGGGAGAACAAGGAACCGCATGGAGGCGAGGATACGTGGAGAGCCAAACTATTGGAGGTGGTGACAAGCAACTTTTTAACGCAGCATGTCGGAGAACCCACAAGGATGAGAGGCAATGACGAACCAGCGAGACTCGACCTAGTCTTCACTCTGAACGACTCCGACATAAGAGAAATCGGTTTTGAGGACCCAGTAGGAATGAGCGACCACAGTGTACTGGTGTTTGAGTACTTGATTGAAGAAGGGTTATTGAACTCGAGGAGGGATACCGAAACCAAAAGGTTAGCATACCGAAAGGGAAACTATGAGGGGATAAGAAAATTCCTAACAGATATAGCATGGGAAACAGAGCTCAGGGAAAAGACGGCCCAAGATATGATGGATTACATCACGCAGAAGTGCAAGGACGCAGCAAACAAGTTTGTCCCAGTCCAAAAGGAAAACAGAGAAATGAAGATGAGAAACCCATGGTTTAATCAAAGATGTAGGCTAGCTAAGCAGCAAAGTAAAAGGGCATGGAGAAACTATAGGAATAACAGGACACTGGAGAGCAGAGAAAGATACCAGAATGCCAGGAATGAATATGTCAGGATGAGAAGAGAGGCAGAAAGACAATACGAAAATGACATCGCAAGCAAGGCAAAGACTCAGCCTAAATTGTTGCATAGCCACATTAGGAGAAAAACAACAGTAAAGGAACAGGTTATGAGATTAAGGATAGGGGCGGAAGGATTCACTACAAATGACAAGGAAGTGTGTGAGGAATTGAATAAGAAATTCCAGGAGGTCTTCACCTTAGAACAAGGAGAAATTCCAGAGGTAAGTGAGGGAATAGCTAACCAGGAACCACTGGAAGAGTTTGAGATTACCAGTGGGGAAGTAAGGAAGTGTTTAC
>NC_091214.1:27750161-27829193 GCF_040958095.1 Procambarus clarkii
CCACCCTCCCACCTCTCCCAGGACCACCCACTGTTCTGTGGCCACCCTCCCACCTCTCCCAGGACCACCACTGTTGTGTGGCCACCCTCCCACCTCTCCCAGGACCACCACTGTTCTGTGGCCACCCTCCCTCCTCTCCCAGGACCACCCACTGTTCTGTGGCCACCCTCCCACCTCTCCCAGGACCACCACTGTTCTGTGGCCACCCTCCCACCTCTCCCAGGACCACCCACTGTTACGTGGCCACCCTTCCACCTCTCCCAGGACCACCCACTGTTGTGTGGCCACCCTCCCACCTCTCCCAGGACCACCACTGTTCTGTGGCCACCCTCCCACCTCTCCCAGGACCACCCACTGTTGTGTGGCCACCCTCCCACCTCTCCCAGGACCACCCACTGTTGTGTCGCCACCCTCCCACCTCTCCCAGGACCACCCACTGTTATGTGGCCACCCTCCCACCTCTCCCAGGACCCCCATTGTTCTGTGGCCACCCTCCCACCTCTCCCAGGACCACCCACTGTTATGTGGCCACCCTCCCACCTCTCCCAGGACCACCCACTGTTGTGTGGCCACCCTCCCACCTCTCCCAGGACCACCACTGTTCTGTGGCCACCCTCCCACCTCTCCCAGGACCACCCACTGTTGTGTGGCCACCCTCCCACCTCTCCCAGGACCACCCACTGTTCTGTGGCCACCCTCCCACCTCTCCCAGGACCACCACTGTTATGTGGCCACCCTCCCACCTCTCCCAGGACCCCCATTGTTCTGTGGCCACCCTCCCACCTCTCCCAGGACCACCCACTGTTATGTGGCCACCCTCCCACCTCTCCCAGGACCCCCATTGTTCTGTGGCCACCCTCCCACCTCTCCCAGGACCACCCACTGTTCTGTGGCCACCCTCCCACCTCTCCCAGGACCACCCACTGTTGTGTCGCCACCCTCCCACCTCTCCCAGGACCACCCACTGTTATGTGGCCACCCTCCCACCTCTCCCAGGACCACCCACTGTTATGTGGCCACCCTCCCACCTCTCCCAGGACCACCCACTGTTATGTGGCCACCCTCCCACCTCTCCCAGGACCATCCACTGTTATGTGGCCACCCTCCCACCTCTCCCAGGACCACCACTGTTATGTGGCCACCCTCCCACCTCTCCCAGGACCACCCACTGTTCTGTGGCCACCCTCCCACCTCTCCCAGGACCACCACTGTTCTGTGGCCACCCTCCCACCTCTCCTAGGACCACCCACTGTTCTGTGGCCACCCTCCCACCTCTCCCAGGACCACCACTGTTATGTGGCCACCCTCCCACCTCTCCCAGGACCCCCATTGTTCTGTGGCCACCCTCCCACCTCTCCCAGGACCACCCACTGTTCTGTGGCCACCCTCCCACCTCTCCCAGGACCACCCACTGTTGTGTGGCCACCCTCCCACCTCTCCCAGGACCACCACTGTTCTGTGGCCACCCTCCCACCTCTCCCAGGACCACCACTGTTCTGTGGCCACCCTCCCACCTCTCCCAGGACCACCACTGTTCTGTGGCCACCCTCCCACCTCTACCAGGACCACCACTGTTGTGTGGCCACCCTCCCACCTCTCCCTGCCCCCCACTGTTCTATGGCCACCCTCCCACCTCTCCCTGCCCCCCACTGTTTTGTGGCCACCCTCCCACCTCTCCCTGCCCCCCCCCCCTGTTGAACACGGACGAATGGCCCTGTGAGACTGGTCATTTGTTGCTGCTGGTTGCAGGCATATCTTGCGGGCCGGCTCCTGCACGGTAATGAATCTAGAGGAAATAATTCAGAGTGGCTGGCCGGGGGAAATCTTAGTTCCTGGTGAGTAACTTGTCATAGCTAGGCTCTATGGTGAGAAGCTCTATACTGTGTCTATTGTGACGGTAACGCGTTGGTGTTCGGCTGTTTAAGGCTAGGGGTATGGCCTCGTCACATAGTTATAAAAAAAAAATAAAAAAAACTGGAACTTCGTCTGTGGTAAGGTAAGGAGAAGACACACAAAACACAAGTAAACTTTAACAATGAAATTTTAATTACGTTAAATAAATCAAAACATGAAAATAATGCACAAACAAATTCTTATAATAAAATCAATGAATCAAAATAAGAATACTTAAATGACACAATGAAAAGTTACGTTAAGGCAAAATAATAAGAAGTGCAACACAAAGTAAGTGGGAGGTGCTGGAATATTGGCTTAAAGCCACCACCTCTCTCAGTACACGCTAACGTCTAGCTGGGAGGAGTGCTGGCTACGAAAGCACTGAACATTCTGAAGACTGATGTTGGGGCGACCCCAGACATCAGGTAGTATTGGGGGGGGGGGCGAGGCAGGTGCAGCCAGACCGGCGACCAATCAGCGGAGCCGTAGCGATCAACGGGTAGTTTGGTGGTTGGAGTTCGAACAGGTGGCTGGCTGCATACGTTTTTGCTCACCCTGGCAAGCCTTGCTGGTGTTGTTGTCGTTGTTGGACATTTCTTCCATAGTCTTTTTATATAATTGTGAAGACGTAATTATGGAGGGAAGAGCAGGCTCAATCTCTTGAAGGAGATTATCGTCACAACTCTCCCCCGAAGCCTGCGGTTCTGGAAGAAGTACGTCGTTATGTGGTGGAGTATTAGATGGAGTTGCTTCTACTTCATAAACTCTGGAGAGGGCATCGGCTATGGTGTTGTCAGAACCCTTGATATAGCGGATCTCCAGGTTGAAGTCTTGTAAATATAGAGCCCATCGTAGAAGACGCTGGTTGGTGAATTGGGCTTGATGTAGGAAGCGGAGAGGGTTGTGGTCTGAGAAGATGGTGGTAGACCTGGCGCCTTGTAGGTACG
The DNA here is from genome assembly GCF_040958095.1 of Procambarus clarkii. Classification (NCBI taxonomy): domain Eukaryota; kingdom Metazoa; phylum Arthropoda; class Malacostraca; order Decapoda; family Cambaridae; genus Procambarus; species Procambarus clarkii. The sequence goes on from NC_091214.1 coordinate 27,753,005, forward strand.
GAGCGAAGTGTTGGAGGTTCAGGACGATGGATAGTAGCTCCTTTTCAATAGTGCTGTAGTTCCTCTGGTGTGGTTTCAGTTTGTAGCTGTAGTAGCTGACAGGTAGAACCTCCTCGCCTCGTAGTTGCATCAGGACACCACCAACGCCGGTACCACTGGCGTCGACATGAAGGACGAAAGGCTTGGTGATATCTGGAGAGGCGAGAATGGGGTTAGAACAGAGGAGGAATTTGAGTTGTTCAAAAGCAACGGTTTGCTGTATGGTCCAATTATACCGTTGCTTGGGACTGGTTAATAGAATTAGAGGTGTGGCGACTGTACTGAAATTCCTCACAAACCTACGGTAGTAAGAGGCAAGACCAAGGAAGCGCAGGAGCTGCTTCCTGGTGGTAGGCTGTGGATACTGTAGGATGGCTTGAGTGTGTGAGTCTAACGGAGCTATGCTGCCACTCCCAATAACATGACCCAGATAACGCACTTTACCTTTCGCGAAAGTGGACTTGCCCAGGTTGATGGTGAGGCCGGCTGTCAGGAGCTTGGAGAACAGACGTCGCAGCTGGAGCAGATGTTCACTCCAGGAGTTGGAGGCTACGACGATATCGTCCAGGTAGGCGTATGTGTTATCCAAGCCCTGGATGACACGGTTGACAGCTCTTTGAAGGTGGCCGGGGCATTACATAGTCCGAAAGGAAGGCGTTCATATCTGAAAAGTCCAAAAGGAGTGATGAAGGCAGATATCTCTTTAGCGCGCTCCGTTAGACACACTTGATAGTACCCCTTAAGCAAGTCCACTTGGGACAAGTACTGGGCACTACCAATGGCATCAAGGATGTCATCTATCCTTGGCAAGGGGTAAGCATCCTTGACAGTGACAGAGTTCAGTTTACGATAGTCAGTGCACAACCGCACCTTACCTTGGGGTTTGGGCACCAAGATACAAGGTGAGGCCCAGGGGGACTCACAAGGTGTAGCCAGTCCATGGTCCAAGAGGTACTGCACCTCAGCACGCATGACTTCCTTCTTGCTCGGGCTGATTCGGTAGAAGGGTTGACGAATCGGCCGGGTGTCGGGGAGCAGTTGGATGTCGTGCTGGGTAACATTACACTCTTGGGGATCATCTCTGAACAACTCTTGATGTTCTCTGAAGATCTTGACGAGAGGTGCACTATGATTATCCTGAAAGTATTTGGGAAGATCATTAAGGATTTCGGAATTAGAAAGCGCTGACTCCTTGTCAGTGCTTTCGGGAGGAGAAGCTGGGAAGGTCTCACTGTGGATGTAGGGTTCTGTGAATGTGGAATAGTTAGTCAAGACAGTGGGAGGAGTACCATTATATTGCTTCAAGAGGTTGACGTGGCACAGCTGGGTCTTCCGCCGCCTATCTGGAGTCTCTATGACGTATGTGTTGTTGTTTCTGCACTCTTTGACGCAGTAGGGTCCTGAAAATTTGTTTTGTAAAGGTGAACCTGGGATAGGAAAATAGGCAAGGACGAAGTCTCCCGGCTTGAATTTTCTTACTTTGCTGGTCTGGTCGTAATGAGTCTTCATTCTCACCTGGGCTTTCAATAGATTATCATGGGCAAAGCGGTGGACTCTCTCTAGAATGTGTTGAAGGTTTTGAAGAAACTGGGGCACATTCTGATGCTCACTGAAGGTGGCATCTCTGAGAGAGTCTTTGAAAGCCTTAAGGGGAGTACGGCACTTACGGCCGTAGAGCATCTCATAAGGAGATACTCCTAGGGACTCATTGGGGAGACTTCTGAAAATACACATTATTAGGTCAATCTGCTTATCCCAATCCTTCGAGGTTTCACTACAAAACTTTTTCAAGAGTGCTTTGATGGTCTGATGACTACGTTCAAGAGAACCCTGTGAAGCAGGATGATAGGGGCTGGACAATACCTGTTTGATGTTGAACTCCTCCAGTGTCCTTTTGAAGAGATCACTGGTGAAGTTGGTGCCACAGTCACTTTGAATCTCCCTGGGAAATCCGTATTGAGTGAAGATCTTCAATAGATGTTTGATAACCGTAGCAGCCGTGATGTTCTTCACTGGAACTGCTATGGGAAATCTGGTGGTAGGACACAGGATGGTTAGGATGTAGGCGTTACCTGAACTGGTCCGAGGTAAAGGACCAACACAGTCTATTATGAGTCTGTGGAAAGGTTCCGCAGGCACCTGTATGGGAATCAGTGGTGCTCTGGGAATGGAGACGTTCGGTTTGCCTGCCATCTGACATGTATGACACTGTTTTACGTACTGTTTGACGTTATTTACCATACCTGGCCAGTAGTAGTCTTGACGAATCCCATGGTAAGTCTTGTTGAAGCCGTAGTGGGAGAATGCTCCGTGGGCCAGGTGTAGAATAGTGGGCCGCAGGCTGGTGGGAATCACAAGTTGTTCGATGTTGGCCCAATCGTCCTCCTCCTTCAGTTTACTGGGTCTATATCTGCGGTAGAGCAAGTCGTTCTCTAGGAAGAACCCAGGAATACTGTCGGGTTGAGTCTCAGCCTGGAAAAACAATGGTGTTAAAGTAAGATCTTCCCTCTGCAACTTACGGAACTCCAACTTGGTCAGATGCGGGGGTAGTTTCTGAGGGTCTTGAGGGACAGCGGTAGCAGTAGAGTCAGCTGGCTGTGGACGTGCGGCTTGTGCACGGGTGGTCACGAGAACCGGAGGAGAAACTTCATCACTCTCTTGAACCTCTGCTGGAACATACTCAAGAATAGGGTTTCTGGGCACAGAGTTACACACCTGGGGTTTGTCCATGACGATCAGGTTGGTCGGTTGCAGGTCTTCTGCCAAGTCGTTGCCTAGGAGAAGTTGCACTCCAGGCATGGGAAAAGGCTTTTCCCTGACGGCGACTTGGACTTCCCCGTTCACGTAGGGACAATCCAGGTGGACTCTGGCGAGAGGGTATGGAGTGGTAGCAGTGAGGTCAGTGATGAAGACTGTTTCCCCGGTGTAGACTATGTTGGGCACAGCCGACTTCAAGATGATCGATTGTAGAGCCGCTGTGTCCCTCAAGATCTTCAATTTGAAACGTCCCTCCGGATTTGAACCGTTGGCAGAGACAGTTCCAGTATACAGGTGGTTACTGAAAAGAGAAAGATCATTAACATCAACACCAACATTCATCACAGGCTTACCGGACTTAGGAGGAGTTGGTTTGGGTCGTTGTTGGTCAGTGGTTCCCTTGTATTGAGACTTACCACACTTGTCTATGGTATGTCCATAGAGTCTACAATACTTGCAGTACAGTTGTGAACCAGCTTGATCGGGGCTCACCTTCTCGTAACTGTACCACGACTTCTTACTGGAGGATGGTTCAGGTGTCAGCCGGTGGATGAGGCTGTAAGTGTCAGCCGACTTAGCACACTTCAGGTAGTCGGTTTCTTCTTTATCTGCTAAGTAGAGGCGGACAGGAGGCGGCACACGTCTCAAGAATTCTTCAACAAGCATCAGGTTGACGAGTTCTGTAAAAGTAGAGACATGTGCTGCTTCCAGCCATTTCATGAAATACCTCCGTTTCGTGTTAGCAAACTCGAGGAAGGTAGTGGTACTTGCCTTCAGGTGGTCACGGAATTTCCTTCTATAACTTTCGGTGGAAAGTAGGTAGGCGTCCAACACTGCTTGTTTCAGAGTGTAGTAGTCATTCTCAGACGCCAAAGTACTGAGTGTGACTGCAGCTCTACCTGTAAGATGGACTCTGAGAAGTGTGGCCCATTGGTTGACAGGCCAACTGAGTTGATTAGCAAGGGTTTCAAAGGTGGTGAAAAAAACATCAACTTCTGCTTCTACAAAGGATGGCATTAACTTACTTGCATGTGATATATTAAAACTGACGGGAAGATTGGCAGTAGCTTGCTGGCGTTGAGCGAGGTGTGAAGTTTCCAACGTGTATTCCCGTTGACGACACTCAAGAGCCAGAGTCGCTTGTTGCTTGTCATGTTCGCGTTGTATCTCCAACTCGCGTCGTTTGGTTTCAAGCTGTACTCGTTCCCGCTCCTGGAGTGTTTCAAGCTGTACTCGTTCCCGCTCCTGGAGTAGTGCAACCTCACGTTCCTGGAGGGCGAGTCCACGTTCGTGTTCTTCTCTCCTCAAGGCAGCTTCACGTTCTCTGAGGGTGATTTCTCGTTCTTGTTCTTCCCTCCTCAAAGCAGCTGCTTCCCTTTGCTGCTCACGTTCAATCTTGGCCAGCTCTAGTTTGAGTTTCAGCGTTGCCAAATCAGTTTTATCTGCAATATAGTAAGTTTCATGAGTTTCAGAGTCTATCTTACCTTGCTCTAAATAGTAATCCAGCAACAGGTTGTGTAGGTCATTTTTGTTGGCTTGGTAGGGAACTTCTAGTTGATACTCATGTGCAAGAGTTTGTAGTTCAGTCCTCTTGGCACGACTTAAAGTCCCTATTTCACCTGCTGGATTTGCACGGAAAGTTTGGAGACGAAACATGGTGAAATTAGCAAATAAAGGTACACGAATATTCAATAATGAAATGTCAGAAACAGGACAACGTGGCAACTGGTACCTATCCTGTGTGATCTTTAACAATTAACGTTAAGTGAAAGATATTAAATGATTAAATTAAAGCAAGGGCGCAGGAAATCTTGTACCCGGTACTCATGTAAGAGAATAAGGGCAAGAAAATCCTACTAACAAATGAAACAAAGTTTCGAAAACAAATGAAACAGTTAAATGCTTCAAAAGTAAAATTGGTAGTCCAAGGATGTAGGCATACCTTGCCAAGTCTCTATAGGACATAAAGCAAGTTTTTCCTACTGAATTTAATATGATACTTACAGAATTAGCGAACTTTTGTGCTCTGAAAAAATAAGCTAATTCCCTACCGTTGTATGTATCATCATCTCTGACTGACGTGTAGGGGTGCGAGGTGTCAACTGGTGACGAGAACTGCTGCTGAGGTCCCAATTCAGCAACTAAAGTTCGAGCTAGAGGAACTATGGCCCTCTTTGTCCTCCTACAGTCAGATTGCAGAAGATTGGGTACTCTTGACCCGGGGCAGACCACAGTACCAGGGTACCAATATGATGATCTGTCAGAATGAGAAATATTCAAGGGACATAGATGGTAAATACGAGTAATAACATGGAGGGAGAGATGACCAATTAAGAGTATGACTGAGGCCTACAGTCACCACGTAATCCAAAGTTGTCTCACCTTCACTATATGTTACTCTCGTAATGCACAATACACCGCACCTTATAAAAAATGAAATTGAATGAAAAATAGTAAAGCTACGTTAACAAAGTTAAATACGCTTACCATAAATTACCACTTGGCACCAGTACCTGAGTGAAGCTCCTAGGACAGGCCCCCATATAACTTGTGACGGTAACGCGTTGGTGTTCGGCTGTTTAAGGCTAGGGGTATGGCCTCGTCACATAGTTATAAAAAAAAAATAAAAAAAACTGGAACTTCGTCTGTGGTAAGGTAAGGAGAAGACACACAAAACACAAGTAAACTTTAACAATGAAATTTTAATTACGTTAAATAAATCAAAACATGAAAATAATGCACAAACAAATTCTTATAATAAAATCAATGGATCAAAATAAGAATACTTAAATGACACAATGAAAAGTTACGTTAAGGCAAAATAATAAGAAGTGCAACACAAAGTAAGTGGGAGGTGCTGGAATATTGGCTTAAAGCCACCACCTCTCTCAGTACACGCTAACGTCTAGCTGGGAGGAGTGCTGGCTACGAAAGCACTGAACATTCTGAAGACTGATGTTGGGGCGACCCCAGACATCAGGTAGTATTGGGGGGGGGGCGAGGCAGGTGCAGCCAGACCGGCGACCAATCAGCGGAGCCGTAGCGATCAACGGGTAGTTTGGTGGTTGGAGTTCGAACAGGTGGCTGGCTGCATACGTTTTTGCTCACCCTGGCAAGCCTTGCTGGTGTTGTTGTCGTTGTTGGACATTTCTTCCATAGTCTTTTTATATAATTGTGAAGACGTAATTATGGAGGGAAGAGCAGGCTCAATCTCTTGAAGGAGATTATCGTCACACTATATACAGTATAGAGCAGCACATGTCAACAGAGCAGTATATGACAACAACAGTCACACCCTTTGTCTCTAGCCTATGACTGTAACACTGGGCACGGACTGACTGTAACACTGGGCACGGACTGACTGTAACACTGGGCACTGACTGTAACACTGGGCACTGACTGTAACACTGGGCACTGACTGTAACACTGGGCACGGACTGACTGTAACACTGGGCACGGACTGATTGTAACACTGGGCACGGACTGACTGTAACACTGGGCACGGACTGACTGTAACACTGGGCACGGACTGTAACACTGGGCACTGACTGTAACACTGGGCACGGACTGTAACACTGGGCACTGACTGTAACACTGGGCACTGACTGGCTGTAACACTGGGCACTGACTGTAACACTGGGCACTGACTGTAACACTGGGCACTGACTGTAACACTGGGCACGGACTGACTGTAACACTGGGCACTGACTGTAACACTGGGCACTGACTGTAACACTGGGCACTGACTGTAACACTGGGCACGGACTGACTGAAACACTGGGCACGGACTGGATGTAACACTGGGCACGGACTGACTGTAACACTGGGCACTGACTGTAACACTGGGCAATGACTGTAACACTGGGCACTGACTGTAACACTGGGCAATGACTGTAACACTGGGCACGGACTGACTGTAACACTGGGCACGGACTGACTGTAACACTGGGCAATGACTGTAACACTGGGCACGGACTGACTGTAACACTGGGCAATGACTGTAACACTGGGCACTGACTGTAACACTGGGCACGGACTGTAACACTGGGCACTGACTGTAACACTAGGCACGGACTGACTGTAACACTGGGTACTGACTGTAACACTGGGTACTGACTGTAACACTGGGTACTGACTGTAACACTGGGCACGGACTGTAACACTAGGCACGGACTGACTGTAACACTGGGCACTGACTGTAACACTGGGCACGGACTGTAACACTGGGCACGGACTGGCTGTAACACTGGGCACTGACTGTAACACTGGGTACTGACTGTAACACTGGGCACTGACTGTAACACTGGGCACGGACTGTAACACTGGGCACGGACTGACTGTAACACTGGGCACTGACTGTAACACTGGGTACTGACTGTAACACTGGGCACTGACTGTAACACTGGGCACGGACTGGCTGTAACACTGGGCACTGACTGTAACACTGTGCACTGACTGTAACACTGGGTACTGACTGTAACACTGGGTACTGACTGTAACACTGGGCACGGACTGTAACACTAGGCACGGACTGACTGTAACACTGGACACGGACTGTATCACTGGACACGGACTGACTGTAACACTGGGCACGGACTGTAACACTGGCACGGACTGTAACACTGGGGACGGACTGTAACACTGGGCACGGACTGTAACACTGGCACGGACTGTAACACTAGACACGGACTGACTGTAACTCTGGGCACGGACTGACTGTAACACTGGACACGGACTTACTGTAACACTGGACACGGACTGTAACACTGGGCACGGACTGACTGTAACACTGGACACGGACTTACTGTAACACTGGACACGGACTGTAACACTGGGCACGGACTGACTGTAACACTGGACACGGACTGACTGTAACACTGGCACGGACTGTAACACTAGACACGGACTGACTGTAACACTGCACGGACTGTAACACTGGGCACGGACTGTAACACTGGGCATGGACTGTAACACTGGCACGGACTGTAACACTAGACACGGACTGACTGTAACACTGGCACGGACTGTAACACTGGACACGGACTTACTGTAACACTGGACACGGACTGACTGTAACATTGGCACGGACTGTAACACTGGACATGGACTTACTGTAACACTGGACACGGACTGTAACACTGGCACGGACTGTAACACTAGGCACGGACTGACTGTAACACTGGACACGGACTTACTGTAACACTGGGCACGGACTGACTGTAACACTGGACACGGACTTACTGTAACACTGGGCACGGACTGTAACACTGGACACGGACTGACTGTAACACTGGACACGGACTTACTGTAACACTGGGCACGGACTGACTGTAACACTGGACACGGACTTACTGTAACACTGGGCACGGACTGTAACACTGGACACGGACTGACTGTAATTTAATGTAACACATTGTTTTCGAATAATCTTACCTACCTTTTCCCCCTCTACCCGTATTCTTACTTTTTATTCTCTTCCAAGGGACTCCAAACTTTTACTAAAGCCGACTCCACGCCACGTGGTCCTAAGACAATTGACCGACTTAGGATTCTACAACCCGTATGACGTGACCTAGGCTCTGAGCAAAACCCTAGAGTCGCTTCCCCCGCCACCACCAGACCAGCAACACTGAGCAATGATCGAGGTCTGGAGCGATCATGCTAATTAATCAACCTAGGGGCTTGATCCCCACTAGTAGCTTTTAACCTCGTATTTTAAGTGTTGAATTAATTCACAATCAACGGTAAAGATGACTTCCGATTTGGTGTTAGAATCGGCGCCCAATTCAACTCTGCCTCGTAGGGACCACGTGACCAGGACAAGTCCACATAAATATAACATACACATGGAAATAATGAAAAGACAAATTACTAACTAATTAATTTATTAAAAGAAAACTAAAACAAAATCTAAAGAGGAACACTCCCTATCACTTTAACACTCCCTACTTGGCATTTGAGGCAATGAATTGACTATCCCTATAAGTAACAATAGCAACTATACCTCTATGTTGACCAGCTTGGGTGGAGTGCTGGTCTTGGGGGAAGAGGTGAGATGGTTGACCTCTCCCAGTTGATCTCGATCCCACACTAATCTTTCCCCGTCTGGTCTTCCCCAGACTAGAGCATTGTATCCTTCCGCATACTCTAAGTTTTACCAAGTTACTAGCCAGGCCTAAGTTTAACAATTAAACTCTGTTGCACTGAACTGATCCAGATTGGTTGAAATATTTTACTGAAGTTAAATTACACAAGCCTCTTAAGGAAGGCTATTCCCAAATCTAAAATGATTATTTATCCTTTGAGAAATTACTGAATGTGGAAACTGTTGTGACCTGTGACCGCCAGGTCACTCAAATTCTTCCGCGCCGAGGTCTAGTCATGGATAGTGACGTCACTGATGGTGACTTAAACTCATTCTCCTAATAATTAGAATACTCTTGATATTACAACCAGGAATATTATACAATACAATTTGAATGCAAAATGAATAAAGGCTAATCTCTCTAAATAAGTGAATACTATAGGATGATTCATTATACGAAACTATGAATAAGGCGTCAATTATTTTCACCGCGAATTCCCTGGGGTCAGGTCCCGGGTCACCACGCGGGCCCAGCTTCCCATTCTCCCTTGTAGATAAAACATTCTGGATAATTCTTACAACCAGCCTAGTTTGTTACAGTAACACTGGACACGGACTGTAACACTGGGCCAGGACTGACTGTAACACTAGACACGGACTGTAACACTGGGCCAGGACTGACTGTAACACTAGACACGGACTGTAACACTGGGCCAGGACTGACTGTTACACTAGACACGGACTGTAACACTGGGCCAGGACTGACTGTAACACTAGACACGGACTGTAACACTGGGCCAGGACTGACTGTAACACTAGACACGGACTGTAACACTGGGCCAGGACTGACTGTAACACTGGACACGGACTTTAACACTGGGCACGGACTGACTGTAACACTGGACACGGACTTACTGTAACACTGGACACGGACTGTAAAACTGGACACGGACTGACTGTAACACTGGGCACGGACTGACGGTAACACTGGGCACGGACTGTAACACTGGGCACTGACTGTAACACTGGGCATTGACTGTAACACTGAGCACGGACTGACTGTAACACTGGGCATTGACTGTAACACTGAGCACGGACTGACTGTAACACTGGACACTGACTGTAACTCTGGGCACGGACTGTAATACTGGGCACGGACTGTCTGTAACACTGGGCACTGACTGTAACACTGGGCACTGACTGTAACACTGGACACGGACTGACTGTAACACTGGGCATTGACTGTAACACTTGACACGGACTGACTGTAACACTGGACACGGACTGACTGTAACACTGGGCATTGACTGTAACACTTGACACGGACTGACTGTAACACTGGACACGGACTGACTGTAACACTGGGCATTGACTGTAACACTTGACACGGACTGACTGTAACACTGGGCACTGACTGTAACACTGGGCACGGACTGTAACACTGGGCACTGACTGTAACACTGGGTACTGACTGTAACACTGGCCACTGAATGTAACACTGGGCACTGACTGTAACACTGGGCACGGACTGTAACACTGGGCACGGACTGTAACACTGGGCACGGACTGACTGTAACACTGGGCACAGACTGTAACATTGGGCACGGACTGTAACACTGGGCACGGACTGACTGTAACACTGGGCACTGACTGTAACACTGGGCACGGACTGTAACACTGGGCACTGACTGTAACACTGGGCACAGAATGCAACACTGGGCACGGACTGTAACATTGGGCACGGACTGTAACACTGGGCACGGACTGTAACATTGGGCACGGACTGTAACACTGGGCACGGACTGACTGTAACACTGGGCACTGACTGTAACACTGGGCACAGACTGTAACATTGGGCACGGACTGTAACACTGGGCACGGACTGACTGTAACACTGGGCACTGACTGTAACACTGGGCACTGACTGTAACACTGGGCACGGACTGTAACACTGGGCACGGACTGTAACACTGGGCACGGACTGTAACACTGGGCACGGACTGTAACACTGGGCACGGACTGTAACACTGGGCACGGACTGTTACACTGGGCACGGACTGACTGTAACACTGGGCACGGACTGTAACACTGGGCACGGACTGTTACACTGGGCACGGACTGACTGTAACACTGGGCACGGACTGTAACACGGGGCACTGACTGTAACACTGGGCACTGACTGTAACACTGGGTACTGACGGTAACACTGGGCACGGACTGTAACACTGGGCACGGACTGTAACACTGGGCACGGACTGTAACACTGGGCACTGACTGTAACACTGGGCACGGACTGTTACACTGGGCACGGACTGTTACACTGGGCACGGACTGACTGTAACACTGGGCACGGACTGTAACACTGGGTACTGACTGAAACACAGGGCACTGACTGTAACACTGGGTACTGACTGTAACACTGGGCACTGACTGTAACACTGGGCACGGACTGACTGAAACACTGGGCACTGACTGTAACACTGGGCACGGACTGTAACACTGGGCACGGACTGTAACACTGGGCACGGACTGTTACACTGGGCACGGACTGTAACACTGGGCACGGACTGTAACACTGGGCACGGACTGACTGAAACACTGGGCACTTTTATAGACTGTGGGTTGGTTGGTGTTGTTGTTGTCGTGTTCCTCCTTTACGGACAACCCAACCCACAACTCGGCAGAGTGCTTATACCTCACTAGGAGATCACCCTTGGCGCTTCTGGCTCTTGGAGAGGGGCTCAACGTCACACGTTTAGGGGATGCGGCTCCAACACTTAGCCTCGTTGTCACGTGCACACACCCACTCGAGCCGCTGTGACTCCCCACTCTCTCCTTAGGTAATATGATCTCCTCGATCCCCTTTTGGCTTATTAGTATTACCTTCTACCCTGTCCACAGCAGTGGTTCTTGGTTCTTTCTCTCTCTCCTTCTTTACTACCTCCTGGGAAGCCTCACTAGGACAAGGGCAAACACCAGCAAATTGGGATACATTTACTGGACAAAGCACATACACGATACATACACACATATAATGATAATGAATCCTATACTCTATAATATCACAATCAGGTTGCACTCCAACACCATCAGAACTCTATTATCAGCTTATCAAGTGGTATCCTATCTCCTGGTTCACCACCTGATACTATCAACCACCTCAAGTCGATCAAATCTACATACACTGTTGCACCATCAGCAAGATAATATATATATAGAAAACCAGCATTTGATTGCAATAACATATATCAGAATAAATGTTCATTGATACACAACAATGATCAATCGATCACTGTCAATCCTGGAACGCATACATCTGTAGGTAATCCAGCCTACGACTGTAACTCTAAACTTCAGTATAAAACACTCCTTGACATAAGAATGCAAACAACCACTCACCTCTCACTGCGTCTTGCACACTAATGACAACCAAACACTATCAACTCCCTACAAGTAATCCACCAGAACTTCCCCTTCCACCTCTGGAAGTTCACTACCCTGATATCTTCAGGTTCTTCCGGGCTTCACTACCAGGATCCTCTGCAGCTCCTCCAGGCTGCTATCATGAAGTTTCCTTGAGCAACTACGGTGCTTCACCCTTCTGCTAGGTTCCTCCACAGCTCTCTTGGCTGCTACACCGTGAAGTTTCCTCGAGCAACTATGGTGCTTCACCACCTCTACAGAAGCACGTGACACTCCTCTTCACTGCTTCTCCTCCCAGCTCGAGGTCCTCGCCTCCACTACCTTGGAGTCTCATCAGTTACTTTATCTAGGCTGTCTTCGAAGTTCTCAGCAACTTCTTCCCCAAAGAACAAACCTGCAACCCATCGACACTCCAATAAAATGTTCCCCTTTAACACATAAACAAAAATAACCACACAATATGCTTGCCTCAAACCTCTATCTGTCCTCTACATACAGTGAGAGTGGACTCCCCCGTTTTGGGCGGGTCCATACTCCACCTCGCCCGGCGGCGGTCCTCACTCGCTGGGAGGGTCTTCCTCCGTCAGGAGCCGGGCTCCCTCAGTCGTCTGTCAGAGCTCAGAGGGGACGGACGTCGCTCCGTGCTCCTCCCTCTTCACTCTCCTATTTCAGGCTTTCTGCCTTATTAAAACATGTCTAACTTATAAATAAACATTGCTACTGTCGCTGGGCACACGACCAACTATAAGCAATCACTATGAACTGGCGTATATCGTGCATACCACAGATTAACTGGTCGAGGGCGCTTCTCCCTCTGACGGCGTCTGGTCACAGCGCTTCCACGGCCCACAATAATGTCTCTGGCCGGCTTGATACTCTCTTCTTCGACCAGGACTTGAGACCACAACGTTCCCAGCTCGGTTCCACAGCTGGCACGTCTACACACTTCTCTTCTCTTTGAGATATATCACTAGGGGTTCCCTTCTAGCGGGAGCTCAACGGAGCGCGGCTTCCCCCTGCGATGTCTGGCACTCAAGTGAGGTCAACGTCCTCCGGAAGCGAGCCTCACGCCTCCAGCAAAATGTCCACATCTCCTAGCCAGCCATTTATCTATTTCCTTACTTACTGCCCATAATCTTAAACTGCTCATTGAATCCAACATACTATTTTTCATATGGGTTATCACCTCAATATTTGCTAGACCTTCTAATCAGGTCAGGCTTGCTGAATAACTCTCAAGGAGGGAGACTCGTTTCTCCTGCAGGCTGAGATCATAACACTCCCCTCCCCTTATTTTTGAGAGTTATTCCAGTGGCAAAGCTCGGGATAATACATCCGCCACCGCACTGTCTCGTTCTTCACCCGATATACTCCCTTAGGAGTCTACAATTAGTTCGTTGCACCTTCCAACATCTGGCTCACAACTCGCCAGAAACATGATCTTCTCACAAACGATTTGACTTCTCTGGCACCTCTTGGCTAGGCTGTCCTCCTTGGACGCCTGCACTCCATCGGTCCACTCTACTTACTGTCTCCACCCTCCGTTTCCTCGTCTTCTTCTCTTCACGTCCAGAGTCAGACATCTGCTGTCTGTACCTCCTCTGTCGTCTTCACACTTCCATCTACTGCCATTATACTTTCGTCTCCTGTCATCATACTTCACTCCCTCGTCTTCACCGACGATCCTCCCTTTCGTCTCATTTATCCGAGACCTCATCCTGTTTGATTTCCATCGAGTCCCTGGCTTTCTTCTACTCCTCCATGCTTGTATCATCATCCTCTTCCCACATTTCTCATCTTTATAAAACTCCATTTCTTCTCCTTCAACTCTTCTTCGTTCCTTAAAAGTTTCTTCGAGCACTGCACTACATCCAACAGCACTCGACCATACATGTCGCTTTGCCTCTCCCAAAGTGCTCATAAGCATCTCTCCACACATACTGTCTCTTCTCCTTTCATTTTCTCGGCTATTACTCTTCTTCACTCTCTTTTCTTCACGTTTCCTGTGGAACATGTCAACTCTTGGCATCTCCCACAACTTAACTCTACTTTCCATATGCCTCTGTGCTCGTGGACAACTTGACGCTCAACTCCCGTCCTCAGTCTGTCCACATCCTTCCTCATTCCTACTCAGCACAGTTGCATTCGCCTTCCGACCCTTAATTTCAGCAGTCTGGGCTCTACTCAGGTCCGCTCTCTTCACATGATTCTTCTTCGGCTGGGCCATCTTCACTTTTGACCTCACTGAGACTTCATTTTCCTGGGCTGGACCTTCATCAAACAACCACGCTATATCTACGTCGATATCTTCTACCGGTTTAATTGACACTGTCTCATCTCCTCCAGCGTCTTCCTTGTCGGCCACCTCTGTCTTCATCACTACCGAGACAGGGTACTCAATGGCTTGGCGGTCTCCTGACTCATCTCCTCGGATGTCAGTCAGGTTCACACTCTCAGGTGTCCCACCCATGCCGTGGCCTTCTGGGCACTCCTCTGGCACAGTCTCCGCCATGACTCTTGGCAACACCTTTGTCCCGCACAAGTCATTCCCCAGTATCACTTGGACTCCTGGAATAGGTATGTCAAGGCACACTCCCAACATCACCTCCGCCGACACATATTCCGACCTTAGCTGGACAGTACAAACGGGCATGTCACTCTCAGGACAGTACAAACGGGCATGTCACTCTCAGACAATAACCCACATACTCTCATCTTACTCCTGCCAGCTAACCGTCGATCATTCCCAATCAGGCTTCTCGTAATCAAGCTCTGATTAGCTCCGGTATCTCTTAAGATACCAACTTCTACCTCAGGTTGGCCTCCTATACTGATCCAACCTTTGCTCATGAACGGCCTATACCTCTCGTTCACTAAGTTCACCTTCTGTGGTTTGTCTTGGAACACATTAGTATATTTACCTCGGGGGTCACACATGGCCAGGGTCACAACTCTTTTGCCCTGCCTACAATCTCGCATCACGTGACCCAATCCGTTACAATTGTAACATCTCATCTGGGAAAAGTCTCTTCTATATGTACCAGATTAGCTCTGACTCTGCCCACTCGTATTGGAGTTCCTCGGGCCAGACGTACTACTTGTACTCTGTGGAGCTTTACTGGACTCTTGATTTCCTGGATACCGATCAGTTTCTCGTTTAGCTCCTCCATCTTCACTTTCAGATGAAGTGCGCGACCTACTCTTCTGAGTTTTAGGGTACTTACTTTTATCTGCCCATTTATCAAAATTCTTCTCATCCCAGACTCTTCTGGGTCTCTCATAATTTCTTCCTCCCCAGACTCCATTGGGTCTGCCATTGCTGCGTCTCACCTCATTCTGCACTCTGTTCTCCCTCAAGCTCTTGTATGCTTCAGTAATCATATCTGCCCTATCTGCGGCATCTTTCACCTCCATTATCCCTGCTTCTTGGATCTTGAACTTTGTTTCGGGATGCATCATCTCCAAGAACTTCTCCATGACCATCAGTTGCTTCAGGTCAGCGTAGGATCCAACTCCAGCAGCCTCAATCCACTTCTGGAATCGTCTTTCCAGATCTCTTGCTGTCTCAGCAAACGTACATGCTCCAACTTTGATCATCTCTCTGAAGCGCTTCCTATAAGCTTCTGGGGTTAGCTGAAACGAGCGCAATATGCTGCTCTTTACTGTGGCATAATCCTGGCACTCTTTCAGTGACAATTGGGTGTATGCCTCCCTGGCTGCACCGGTCAATCTTAACTGGACCAGCTGGGCCCATTCCTCCTGTGGCCACTCCTTGATGCTGACTACTTTTTCAAAGTGCTCGAAAAAGCTCTCTGCCTCTTCGGGAACAAACAAGGGAATGTCCTTCTCCCTAACCCTAACATCTGGTGGGTGTGATACCTGGGTGGTGCTCTCTGGCAACCCATGTTCAATCCTTTGCTCAGCCAAGGTTCTATTCGCTTCTATCTGCATTTGTTTTGTTCTCTCTTTTTCTTTTTCGACCTGGGCTTTTTCTTTTTCGACCTGGGCTTTTTCTTTTTCGACCTGGGCTTTTTCTTTTTTGACCTGGGCTTTTTCTTTTTCTTTCTCCTGTTCTAACTCCAGTTCTCTTACTCTGGTTTTCTCTTTTTCTATTTCCAGTCTGGTTTTCTCTTTTTCTACTTCCAGCCTGGTTTTTTCTTTTTCCTTCTCTACTTCCAGCCTGGTTTTTTCTTTTTCCTTCTCTGCTTCATTTTTCATCTGGAGTTCTAATTTCATCTTTTCCAGCTGGAACTGTCTCTCCTTGTCCTCTCGTTGTTGCTGCATCTGGAGCTCTAACTGGAATCTCTCCAAGCTCCTATTTCGGCTAATCCTGCTACTGCGGCTACTCTTGCTGCTCCTACTCGATCCTTGGGATCTCACTTCATCCTGCCCATCATCCTCCTTTCCACTTTCAGCTCCTTTTTGGGCTCCTTCCTCTGCCGCTTCACTTCTGGCTCTCAACTGTCTAAGGATCTCATCCTTCATCCCAGCTACCTTAGATGCTTTCAACCTAATGCCAAATTTTTCTGCTATTTGTTTCAATTGATCCCTCGTGCAACCTTCCAAGTCCTCAGGCTTGCCTGACTCCACAAATGCTTGCACCTTCTCCATCTTGTCCTGTGAGTCTTCCCGAGAGAGAGAATATAAACCTGCGGTCACGCAGTTTATTTCAGCAAGGGTGTACAAATCCACTCTTGGACAGGGTTTGGGTGTGTCAGTTCACTCTCCCGGACACAGGCCCCCAATTTTTTTATAGACTGTGGGTTGGTTGGTGTTGTTGTTGTCGTGTTCCTCTTTTACGGACAACCCAACCCACAACTCGGTAGAGTGCTTATACCTCACTAGGAGATCACCCTTGGCGCTTCTGGCTCTTGGAGAGGGGCTCAACGTCACACGTTTAGGGGATGCGGCTCCAACACTTAGCCTCGTTGTCACGTGCACACACCCACTCGAGCCGCTGTGACTCCCCACTCTCTCCTTAGGTAATATGATCTCCTCGATCCCCTTTTGGCTTATTAGTATTACCTTCTACCCTGTCCACAGCAGTGGTTCTTGGTTCTTTCTCTCTCTCCTTCTTTACTACCTCCTGGGAAGCCTCACTAGGACAAGGGCAAACACCAGCAAATTGGGATACATTTACTGGACAAAGCACATACACGATACATACACACATATAATGATAATGAATCCTATACTCTATAATATCACAATCAGGTTGCACTCCAACACCATCAGAACTCTATTATCAGCTTATCAAGTGGTATCCTATCTCCTGGTTCACCACCTGATACTATCAACCACCTCAAGTTGATCAAATCTACATACACTGTTGCACCATCAGCAAGATAATATATATATAGAAAACCAGCATTTGAATGCAATAACATATATCAGTATAAATGTTCATTGATACACAACAATGATCAATCGATCACTGTCAGTCCTGGAACGCATACATCTGTAGGTAATCCAGCCTACGACTGTAACTCTAAACTTCAGTATAAAACACTCCTTGACATAAGAATGCAAACAACCACTCACCTCTCACTGCGTCTTGCACACTAATGACAACCAAACACTATCAACTCCCTACAAGTAATCCACCAGAACTTCCCCTTCCACCTCTGGAAGTTCACTACCCTGATATCTTCAGGTTCTTCCGGGCTTCACTACCAGGATCCTCTGCAGCTCCTCCAGGCTGCTATCATGAAGTTTCCTTGAGCAACTACGGTGCTTCACCCTTCTGCTAGGTTCCTTCACAGCTCTCTTGGCTGCTACACCGTGAAGTTTCCTCGAGCAACTATGGTGCTTCACCACCTCTACAGAAGCATGTGACACTCCTCTTCACTGCTTCTCCTCCCAGCTCGAGGTCCTCGCCTCCACTACCTTGGAGTCTCATCAGCTACATCATCTGCTTGCTTCGAAGTTCTCAGCAACTTCTTCCCCAAAGAACAAACCTGCAACCCATCGACACTCCAATAAAATGTTCCCCTTTAACACATAAACAAAAATAACCACACAATATGCTTGCCTCAAACCTCTATCTGTCCTCTACATACAGTGAGAGTGGACTCCCCCGTTTTGGGCGGGTCCATACTCCACCTCGCCCGGCGGCGGTCCTCACTCGCTGGGAGGGTCTTCCTCCGTCAGGAGCCGGGCTCCCTCAGTCGTCTGTCAGAGCTCAGAGGGGACGGACGTCGCTCCGTGCTCCTCCCTCTTCACTCTCCTATTTCAGGCTTTCTGACTTATTAAAACATGTCTAACTTATAAATAAACATTGCTACTGTCGCTGGGCACACGACCAACTACAAGCAATCACTATGAACTGGCGTATATCGTGCTTACCACAGATTAACTGGTCGAGGGCGCTTCTCCCTCTGACGGCGTCTGGTCACAGCGCTTCCACGGCCCACAATAATGTCTCTGGCCGGCTTGATACTCTCTTCTTCGACCAGAACTTGAGACCACAACGTTCCCAGCTCGGTTCCACAGCTGGCACGTCTACACACTTCTCTTCTCTTCGAGATATATCACTAGGGGTTCCCTTCTGGCGGGAGCTCAACGGAGCGCGGCTTCCCCCTGCGATGTCTGGCACTCAAGTGAGGTCAAGGTCCTCCGGAAGCGAGCCTCACGCCTCCAGCAAAATGTCCACATCTCCTAGCCAGCCATTTATCTATTTCCTTACTTACTGCCCATAATCTTAAACTGCTCATTGAATCCAACATACTATTTTTCATATGGGTTATCACCTCAATATTTGCTAGACCTTCTAATCAGGTCAGGCTTGCTGAATAACTCTCAAGGAGGGAGACTCGTTTCTCCTGCAGGCTGAGATCATAACAGCACGGACTGACTGTAACATTGGGCACGGACTGTAACACTGGGCACGGACTGACTGTAACTCTGGGCACCGACTGTAACACTGACACTGACTGACTGTAACACTGGGTATGGACTGATTGTAACACTGGGCACGGACTGACTGTAACACTTGGCACGGACTGACTGTAACACTTGGCACGGACTGACTAACACTGTGACACTAAAAAAGTTCTTTCTAATATCTCTGTGGCTCATTTGGGCACTCAGTTTCCACCTGTGTCCCCTAGTGCGTGTGCCCCTTGTGGTAATTAGCCTGTCTTTATCTACCCTGCCAATTCCCTTGAGAATCTTGAATGTGGTGATCATATCCCCCCTAACTCTTCTGTCTTCCAGCGAAGTGAGGTTTAATTCCCGTAGCCTCTCCTGGTAACTCATACCTCTCAGCCCGGGAACTAGTCTGGTGGCAAAACTGAACCTTTTCCAGTTTAGTCTGGAAATGAACTCCATGCTGGGGTTGCATACTACAGGATTGGTCTGACATATGTGGTATACAAAGTTCTGAATGATTCTTTACACAAGTTTCTGAATGCCGTTCGTATTTTGGCCAGCCTGGCATATGCCACTGATGTTATCCTCTTGATATGGGCTGCAGTGGACAGGTCTGGCGTGATATCAGCCCCCAAGTCTTTTTCTTTCTTTGATTCTTGGAGAATTTCATCTCCCAGATGATTTCTTGTATCTGGCCTCCTGCTCCCTACACCTACCTTCATTACATTACATATGCATGGGTTAAACTCTAAAAACCAAATGTTCGACCATTCCTTCAGCTTGTCTAGGTCTTCTTGAAGCCTCAAGCATTCCTCCTTTGACTTAATCCTTCTCATAATTTTAGCATCGTCAGCAAACATTGAGAGAAATGAATCTATACCCTCCGGAAGATGATTTACATATATCAGAAACAAGATAGGACCAAGTACAGAGCCCTGTGGGACTCCACTGGTGACTTCACGCCAATCGGAGGTCTCACCCCTCACCGCAACTCTCTGCATCCTATTGCTTAGGTACTCCCTTATCCACTGGGGCACCTTACCAGCTACACCTGCCTGTCTCTCCAGCTTATGTACCAGCCTCTTATGCGGTACTGTGTCAAAGTCTTTCCGACAATACAAGAAAATGTAGTCCGCCCAGCCCTCTCTTTCTTGCTTAATCTTTGTCACCTGGTGGTAGAATTTTATTAAGCCCGTCAGGCAAGATTTACTCTCCCTGAACCCATGTTGGCGAAGTCCCTTCTCTCCAGATGTGTTACTAGATTTTTTTCTCACGATCTTCTCCATCACCTTGCATGGTATACAAGTCCAGGACACTGGGGTGGACTTGTATATATAGGTAGGTATACAAAAACTGAACCTTTTTCAGTGCCTATTGCCTGTCGCCTTTTTTGCATATTGGGACCACATTCGATCACTTCAATATTTCTGGTAGGTCTCCCGTCTCCAGTGACCTACTATACACTATGGAGAGTGGCAAGCAAAGTGCCTCTGCACACTTTTTCAGTACCCATGGCGAGATCCATTTCGAACCCCTCCAAGGCTGCCTGGTTTACTTCCCTTTCTCCTTGCACAGTGACCTCACCTTGTTCTATTGTGAAGACCTCTTGGAACCTCTTGTTGAGTTCTTCACACACCTCTTTGTCATTCTCTGTATACCTGTCCTCGCCTGTTCTAAGTTTTAGTACCTGTTCTTTCACTGTTGTTTTCCTTCTGATGTGACTGTGGAGTAGCTTTGGTTCGGTTTTGGCTTTGTTTGCTATATCATTTTCATAATTTTTCTCTGCTTCTCTTCTCACCCTAACATACTCATTTCTGGTTCTCTGGTATCTCTCTCTGCTTTCTGGTGTTCTGTTATTCCGGAAGTTCCTCCACGCCCTTTTGTTCAGTTCCTTTGCTTCCATACATGCCCTATTATACCATGGATTCTTCTGTTGCTTCTCGGATTTTTCACTTTGGGCCGGGATGAACCTATTTACTGCCTCCTGAAACTTTTGGGTAACATAGTCCATCATATCTTGTACAGACTTAGCTCTGAGGTCTGTGTCCCAAGGTATTTCCCTTAGGAAACTTCTCATCCCCTTATAATTCCCCTTTCGGTATGCCAGCCTTTTGTTTTCTAGTTCTTTTTTGGGGGGAGATAAGTCCTAGCTCTACCAGGTACTCAAAGATCAATACACTGTGGTCACTCATTCCCAAGGGGGCTTCCAACTTAACTTCCCTTATATCCCTCTCATTGAGGGTAAATATCAGATCAAGCATAGCTAGTTCATCCTCTCCTTTCATTCTTGTTCGTCCCTCGATATGTTGGCTTAGAAAGTTTCTTATTGCCGTGTCCAGCAGCTTAGCTCTCCATGTTTCTGGTCCTCCATGTGGGTTTCTGTTCTCCCAATCTATCATCCCGTGGTTGAAGTCCGCCATGATTAGTAGTCCAGATCCATTATCAATTACTACTAGCGAGAGATGCTGTTCTCTCTATTAAGTTAATGGTGGCCATGTTGTTTCTATCATATTTCTGTCTGGGTCTTCTGTCATTTGGTGGCGGGGTTATATATGATTGCGACTACAATTTTTTGTCCTCCAGTTGCTATTGTACCTGTTATGTAGTCACTGAAACCTTCATAGCCCTGAATAACTATCTTCCCAAAATTCCAGCCTTTTCTTTTCAGTAAAGCTGCACCACCACCTCCTCTTGCTTCTCTCTCTTTCCTCACAACACAGCAGTCCTGTTGAAACACTGCATTTGTTATTGTTTTCGTTACCTTTGTTTCTGTGAGTGCTATTATGTCTGGTTTTTCTTCAAGTACCCATTCTCCAAGTTCATTTGTTTTATTTGTAATCGCATTTATGTTAGTGTACATTGCCTTGAGACTCACTTTCTTCTGTCCCTTCTGATGTTCTCTTCTTGGTGAGCGTTCTACTGATGGGGGACGCTGTTACATGGGTGTGAGGATTTGTGGGGTGGGTAATGGGGTCTCAGAGGATTCTGGAGTGAGGGGTGGTGGGTCAAGTGAAGTGGGGACAGGGAGGGTATGGGATAAAGGGGGAGGGAGGGCAGTGGGGGAAGGGGGGCAAGGGGACATGGTGGGAGTAGGGGAGGGGTAGCTGGGGGGTGGGGAGTTGCATGAGGGGGGGGGGGGGGGACTGAGAGTTGGCTGAACATTTGATTGGGGGCGAGGAGCATTCGGGGTAGGGGAGGTTTCTATGCAGAGGAGGGTGGTATAGTGGCCCTCCCCTTTGGTGTTACTGGGTTGCTGGTTGTGGGTTCCCCCCTCATTCCTGGGGATGTTGTGTTGGGACCTGTGTTTTCCTGGTTTTCTCCTCTCGCCCTGCACTTCTTCCTTGCTTCTGCAGCCATGGCTCTCTCCTCCCTAGTCATGTCCCTCTGGAGGAATACTTTTTTGAATTCTCCCACATGTTGCAGGTGGCTCTTCCTTGTTAGAATCTTCTCCTTTGTGGTCTCATTGGCGAACACTATCTTTAACACGCGGTCTCTGTCCTTGCTGTACCAGCCTAACCTGAAAATCTTCTCAATTCTATGTTCAGTCCCTTCCATCTCTAGCCTCCTAAATATTTTATTTTATGCTGCTGCTCTGTCTTTATCGTTCCATTCTGTCCTATTGGAGCCTTCCTGCTCTTTAATACCCACTGCTACAACTGATCTTTTTCTTTCCAGCATCTGACTAGTGGCCTTTGCTGCTTCTTGTGAGGTGGCTGCTGTCATGGCTACCTCCCTCACTGTGGACATTTCTTCCTTGTTCTTTTTTAGCATTTCTGCAAATGTTGCTTGTACTATGGCAGTTCCTTCCAATGTACCATTTTCATCTTCTCTTTGAATGATTATTTGAGCCTCCGTCTCAGTATTATTCTCTTTAAGGGTTTTAATCTCCTCTTTTGCTGCTGTCAGCTCTCTTTGCAGGTTGCTTATTGTATTATTCATTTCCTGCATCTCCCTTCTGATATCCTCCAAAACCTGGGCAAACACTTCCTTCATTTGGTCACATTGACTTTTCCCTGTTTCCATGGAAGTCCTTGCTGCCATGTTTGTCCCTGTTCCTACTATGTCTTGACAAGGTTTGCCAGGAGGGGGGCAAAGAGAGAGAGAGAGAGAGAGAGAGAGAGAGAGAGAGAGAGAGAGAGAGAGAGAGAGAGAGAGAGAGAGAGAGAGAGAGAGAGAGAGAGAGAGAGGGAGAGAGAGAGAGAGAGAGAGAGAGAGAGAGAGAGAGAGAGAGAGAGAGAGAGAGAGAGAGAGAGAGAGAGAGAGAGAGAGAGAGAGAGAGGGGAGGGTGAGAGAGAGGATGAGATAGGGGGGGTGTTGAGAGAGAAGGGGAGATGAGAAAGAGGGTAAGATCCAGAGAAGCAAGAGAGGTAGGGGGGAGGGGGAGGGGGGAGGGGGGAGAGAGATCGTGGGGGGCAAAAGCGAGAGATAGAGCAAGAGGAAGAGGGTTAAGAAAGAGTGAAAAGGAGAGGAGAGGGAGGGAGAGAGATGGGAGAGCAAGAGAGAGAGATGGGGAGAGCAAGAGAGAGAGAGAGATGGGAGAGCAAGAGAGAGAGATGGGAGAGCAAGAGAGAGAGAGAGATACAGTGTGAGTGGAAGAGTGAGAGAGGAGAGGGAGAGGGGAGAGGAGGAGGAGGGTGGCTGATAGTAGTATGGTCAAACCTATCACCTAGGTTCTAAATCCTGTTTGTGATACATGTGTGTGTGTGTGGGCTGTTTGAGAAGGGGGGGTGACTCAATGTCTTGAAGTGAGGAGTTGGGGGTAGCCTGTGTGTGTGTGTGTGTGTGTGTATGTTTTGGAGGGGTTATGGTGAGGGAAAGAGGGGAATCCAGATTGCTACCCCCCCCCCCTCCCTTTCTCACTTATCCCCCCAGCTTAACACTGCTCGCAGGCTCACTGTGACGCTTAATGAACTCCCAGCTAACTGGTAAACTGAAATATTAAACGGGGAAGACAGCATAAAAAAGAGTTAAATTTAACTAATGAATAATAATTAAACTTATGGCTGCCACCACCTTCCTGCAACCTGAGTGTGCCGGCACTACTGATCTCCCTGGATGGTCACATACTGATCTCCCTGGAGGGTCACATACTGATCTCCCTGGATGGTCACATACTGATCTCCCTGGAGGGTCACATACTGATCTCCCTGGAGGGTCACATACTGATCTCCCTGGATGGTCACATACTGATCTCCCTGGATGGTCACATACTGATCTCCCTGGATGGTCACATACTGATCTCCCTGGATGGTCACATACTGATCTCCCTGGAGGGTCACATACTGATCTCCCTGGAGGGTCACATACTGATCTCCCTGGATGGTCACATACTGATCTCCCTGGATGGTCACATACTGATCTCCCTGGATGGTCACATACTGATCTCCCTGGAGGGTCACATACTGATCTCCCTGGATGGTCACATACTGATCTCCCTGGATGGTCACATACTGATCTCCCTGGAGGGTCACATACTGATCTCCCTGGATGGTCACATACTGATCTCCCTGGATGGTCACATACTGATCTCCCTGGATGGTCACATACTGATCTCCCTGGAGGGTCACATACTGATCTCCCTGGATGGTCACATACTGATCTCCCTGGATGGTCACATACTGATCTCCCTGGATGGTCACATACTGATCTCCCTGGATGGTCACATACTGATCTCCCTGGAGGGTCACATACTGATCTCCCTGGAGGGTCACATACTGATCTCAAAGGAAGGTCACATACTGATCTCCCTGGATGGTCACATACTGATCTCCCAGGAAGGTCACATACTGATCTCCCTGGATGGTCACATACTGATCTCCCTGGAGGGTCACATACTGATCTCCCTGGATGGTCACATACTGATCTCTCTGGATGGTCACATACTGATCTCCCTGGAGGGTCACATACTGATCTCCCTGGAGGGTCACATACTGATCTCCCTGGATGGTCACATACTGATCTCCCTGGAGGGTCACATACTGATCTCCCTGGAGGGTCACATACTGATCTCCCTCGATGGTCACATACTGATCTCCCTGGAGGGTCACATACTGATCTCCCTCGATGGTCACATACTGATCTCCCTGGAGGGTCACATACTGATCTCCCTGGAGGGTCACATACTGATCTCCCTCGATGGTCACATACTGATCTCCCTGGAGGGTCACATACTGATCTCCCTCGATGGTCACATACTGATCTCCCTCGATGGTCACATACTGATCTCCCTGGAGGGTCACATACTGATCTCCCTGGAGGGTCACTACTGATCTCCCTGGAGGGTCACATACTGATCTCCCTGGAGGGTCACATACTGATCTCCCTGGAGGGTCACATACTGATCTCCCTGGAGGGTCACATACTGATCTCCCTGGAGGGTCACATACTGATCTCCCTGGAGGGTCACATACTGATCTCCCTGGAGGGTCACATACTGATCTCCCTCGATGGTCACATACTGATCTCCCTCGATGGTCACATACTGATCTCCCTGGAGGGTCACATACTGATCTCCCTGGAGGGTCACTACTGATCTCCCTGGAGGGTCACATACTGATCTCCCTGGAGGGTCACATACTGATCTCCCTGGAGGGTCACATACTGATCTCCCTGGAGGGTCACATACTGATCTCCCTGGAGGGTCACATACTGATCTCCCTGGAGGGTCACATACTGATCTCCCTCGATGGTCACATACTGATCTCCCTCGATGGTCACATACTGATCTCCCTGGAGGGTCACATACTGATCTCCCTCGATGGTCACATACTGATCTCCCTGGATGGTCACATACTGATCTCCCTGGAGGGTCACATACTGAACTCCCTCGATGGTCACATACTGATCTCCCTGGAGGGTCACATACTGATCTCCCTCGATGGTCACATACTGATCTCCCTGGAGGGTCACATACTGATCTCCCTGGATGGTCGCATACTGATCTCCCTGGATGGTCACATACTGATCTCCCTGGAGGGTCACATACTGATCTCCCTCGATGGTCACATACTGATCTCCCTGGTGGGGCACAAATCAATAATTATGAAACTGTAAGGGCGTAGGAATGTGCGTAGTAATGCTTGGGTAATATTATATAGAGCATTCTTCACTTGTTTAGATTCAAGGTCAACTTTTATTACCATTAACTGGAGGAGAACACGGGGCACTTCCAGCACAACACGTAAACCTGGAGAACACGGGGCACTTCCAGCACAACACGTAAACCTGGAGAACACGGGGCACTTCCAGCACAACACGTAAACCTGGAGAACACGGGGCACTTCCAGCACAACACGTAAACCTGGAGAACACGGGCCACTTCCAGCACAACACGTAAACCTGGAGAACACGGGGCACTTCCGGCACAACACGTAAACCTGGAGAACACGGGGCACTTCCAGCACAACACGTAAACCTGGAGAACACGGGCCACTTCCAGCACAACACGTAAACCTGGAGAACACGGGGCACTTCCAGCACAACACGTAAACCTGGAGAACACGGGGCACTTCCAGCACAACACGTAAACCTGGAGAACACGGGGCACTTCCAGCACAACACGTAAACCTGGAGAACACGGGCCACTTCCAGCACAACACGTAAACCTGGAGAACACGGGGCACTTCCAGCACAACACGTAAACCTGGAGAACACGGGCCACTTCCAGCACAACACGTAAACCTGGAGAACACGGGGCACTTCCAGCACAACACGTAAACCTGGAGAACACGGGGCACTTCCAGCACAACACGTAAACCTGGAGAACACGGGGCACTTCCAGCACAACACGTAAACCTGGAGAACACGGGGCACTTCCAGCACAACACGTAAACCTGGAGAACACGGGGCACTTCCAGCACAACACGTAAACCTGGAGAACACGGGGCACTTCCAGCACAACACGTAAACCTGGAGAACACGGGCCACTTCCAGCACAACACGTAAACCTGGAGAACACGGGGCACTTCCAGCACAACACGTAAACCTGGAGAACACGGGGCACTTCCAGCACAACACGTAAACCTGGAGAACACGGGGCACTTCCAGCACAACACGTAAACCTGGAGAACACGGGGCACTTCCAGCACAACACGTAAACCTGGAGAACACGGGGCACTTCCAGCACAACACGTAAACCTGGAGAACACGGGACACTTCCAGCACAACACGTAAACCTGGAGAACACGGGGCACTTCCAGCACAACACGTAAACCTGGAGAACACGGGCCACTTCCAGCACAACACGTAAACCTGGAGAACACGGGGCACTTCCGGCACAACACGTAAACCTGGAGAACACGGGCCACTTCCAGCACAACACGTAAACCTGGAGAACACGGGGCACTTCCGGCACAACACGTAAACCTGGAGAACACGGGCCACTTCCAGCACAACACGTAAACCTGGAGAACACGGGGCACTTCCAGCACAACACGTAAACCTGGAGAACACGGGGCACTTCCAGCACAACACGTAAACCTGGAGAACACGGGGCACTTCCAGCACAACACGTAAACCTGGAGAACACGGGGCACTTCCAGCACAACACGTAAACCTGGAGAACACGGGGCACTTCCAGCACAACACGTAAACCACACATATAACGACTCAGAACAGAGACAAAAAGGGAGGGAAAAATATCTGAACACCAAAGTACATTAATAAACACTTTATTTAACAAAAGACACGTTTATTTATTTATATCCTAGCTGTAATTAAGTCTTACGAGGCAAGAGTGTCTCACTGATGGAACCTGAATACTCAGGAGCACATT
Source organism: Procambarus clarkii (assembly GCF_040958095.1). Taxonomy (NCBI): domain Eukaryota; kingdom Metazoa; phylum Arthropoda; class Malacostraca; order Decapoda; family Cambaridae; genus Procambarus; species Procambarus clarkii. The sequence goes on from NC_091214.1 coordinate 27,780,952, forward strand.
ACTTTATCCTGCAGTTACCGGCCACAGATGTTGAATGGCTGCCCCCAGCTCCTTGGACCTGTCCCAAGTCACAACCCAAGACACATTGACTAAAATGTTTCTCACAAGCTAACAGGTTGAAGAAAGCTCCACCCTCATCTAGCTTCATAAGCCCAATGAACCCCGCCTCAACAGTCCGGCTCTAGGCCTTGGTCCAGCCAGTCAGTGCCAGCACCAAGCCCCACCCACTAGGCCTCCCTGGCTTCCACCAGTCATGCTCCAGGATGGCTTTAGGCCTGCCCTAAACGTTATATTTTTTTCCCGCAGATTTCTCACTCGTTCGCACTCTTACATCTAGGAGCAGGGAAATGTATATGGCACCGGCTGAATTTATTGCCCCTCATTTGTCAATGGCTATAGAGGAGACAGGAGAGAGAGGGGAAACGGTTGGGGAGGAGGAATCGGAGAAGGATTGGGGAAGAGGACTGGGGAACAAGGCCAGCCAGTCGCTGGCTGGCCTTGTCGATTGGCCAGCGTCGATTGGCCAGCGTCGATTGGCCAGCGACGGTCTCACTTGACTCCACAGTTTTATGGGAGGCAGGTGAGGGCCGGCACGATACACTGGAGGGGAAGGAGACATGCGAGGTCTTGTGTACCGGTCCGTTACAAGGAGGCCAGATACAAGGTATCATTTGGAAGATAAAATTCTTCAAGAATCAGATAGAGAGAGTGGAAGACCTGTGGGTGGATATCACGCCAGACCTGTCTCCTGAAGCTCATATCAAGAGGATAACATGAGCGGCATATGCCAGGCTGGCCAACCTAAGAACGGCCTTTAGAAACTTGTGTAAGGAATCATTCAGAACTTTGTATACCACATATGTCAGACCAATTCTGGAGTATGCAGCCCCAGCATGGAGTCCATATCTAATCAAGCATAAGACTAAACTGGAAAAGGTTCAAAGGTTTTCCACCAGACTAGTACCCGAACTGAGAGGTATGAGCTACGAGGAGAGACTACGGGAATTAAACCTCACGTCGCTGGAAGACAGAAGAGTTAGGGGGGACATGATCACCACATTCAAGATTCTCAAAGGAATTGAGAGGGTAGATAGAGACAGTCTATTTAACTCAAGGGTCGCACGCACAAGGGGACACAGGTGGAAATTCAGTGCCGAAATGAGCCATAGAGACATTTTTTAAGTGTCAGAGTAGTCATCAAATGGAATGCATTAGGAGGTGATGTCGTGAAGGCTGATTCCATACATAGTTTCAAATGGAGATATGATAGAGCCCAATAAGTTCAGGAATCTGTTCAACGGTTGACTAACAGTTGAGAGGCGGGACCAAAGAGCCAGAACTCAACCCCCTGCAAGCACAAATAGGTGAGTTCAACTAGGTGAGCACACACACACACACACACACACACACTCACGAGGCCCCACGTAGGGGCCTGCTAGCGTGGTGGATAGCGCGCAGGACTCGTAATTCTGTGGCACGGGTTCGATTCCCGCACCAGGCAGAAACAAATGGGCAAAGTTTCTTTCACCGTGAATGCCCCTGTTACCTAGCAGTAAATAGGTACCTGGGAGTTAGTGAGCTGCTATATGCTCCTTCCTCGAAATGTGTGTGAGAAAAATAAATAGTAACAGTTGACTGATTGACAGTTGAGAGGCGGGGCGATGGAGCAGAGCTCAACCCCCGCAAGCACCACTAGGTGAACACACACACACACAAAGGTATAATGAGTTGTGAACGACATATTTAGGTGATTAAATAATAAACTACAGTATTGCACTGCTGCTATAACACAGTTTTGTTCCACAATAACAACTACTTTTGAAAGATTAATTTCAATGTAATATATCCTGAAAAAGTTTTGTAAAACAGTATCTGAGAAACCCAATTGAAATATTAACACCAAATTTCATATGAAAAATCTTTTATTCATTGTTTGCAATATAAATTAAGACATATTTACCTGACATAAAAAAACAAAAGATAAGACAAATTAAATGTTATATACGAAAGATAATTATATAGAGCAGCAATATCGACCCCTGATAACAAGTGTTACCAAATACACAGCTTACATATTAGAGTCAATAAATGTGTCAATTTTATTTAGTAAAGGAGAGTTGACTTTATTTGTGGCTTATGTTAGGCTGAAGAAGTGGTGTGTCAGTTGTAATAATAATGGAGGCGCGGGCTGCCCAATTGTTTAACAAGGTGAGCAAAACAATGTTGGGTAAACAGCAGTACTCACTTAGTTGTACTCACCTAGTTGTAATTGCGGGGGGGTTGAGCTGTGGGCCCGCCTCTCAATTGTCAATCAACTTTTATTTCCTCCTCCCCCCCCCCCACACACACATCCCCATGAAGCAGCCCGTAACACCTGTCTAACTCAATATGTGCACAATTTATTTACTGCTAGGGGAACAGATGCATTAGGGTGAAAGAAAATCAGGCCATTTGTTTCCGCCATCGCCGGGAATCGATCCCCGGTTTCTAGGACTACGAACCCCGAGCGCTGACCACTCAGCTACAGGCCCCCACCCCTAAGCAGTGAGGTGTAACTGGTGTTAGGGATACAATTAATATTTCTAGGCATTAATTATGCCAATAAAGTTTCCTCATATGCTGGTGTATTCCCCACATGGTCAGTACCACATGGTCAGTACCACATGGTCAGTACCACATGGTCAGTACCACATGGTCAGTACCACATGGTCAGTACCACATGGTCAGTACCACATGGTCAGTACCACATGGTCAGTACCACATGGTCAGTACCACATGGTCAGTACCACATGGTCAGTACCACATGGTCAGTACCACATGGTCAGTACCACATGGTCAGTACCACATGGTCAGTACCACATGGTCAGTACCACATGGTCAGTACCACATGGTCAGTACCACATGGTCAGTACCACATGGTCAGTACCACATGGTCAGTACTACATGGTCAGTACCACATGGTCAGTACCACATGGTCAGTACCACATGGTCAGTACCACATGGTCAGTACCACATGGTCAGTACCACATGGTCAGTACCACATGGTCAGTACTACATGGTCAGTACCACATGGTCAGTACCACATGGTCAGTACCACATGGTCAGTACCACATGGTCAGTACCACATGGTCAGTACCACATGGTCAGTACCACATGGTCAGTACCACATGGTCAGTACCACATGGTCAGTACCACATGGTCAGTACCACATGGTCAGTACCACATGGTCAGTACCTTGGACTCTCAACACATAATTAAACATAAAAATTCTGATCAATAATCTTCAATAGAAAACCATTTACATTTTTTTACTAAACATTATTTAACAGTATTTGGGGCAGAACTGTAATTATATTCTGCTATATAATTTGCAAGTTACAGTCAAATTAATAATTGGAATATTTTTTATTTTTTAATCTTTCCATAATAATGTTAATTACAATTACTATTAAATTGTTTGTACTTATAATCCTTTTATTTATTGAGTGTAATTATACAATATCTTTAGATGAACTTCACAGTTGTTGATTATTCTGGATTCATTATCCACTTTCTATTCACCTTTTGGTATATCCTTTAAGGAATTGTTCACTTAATGTACTTCTCAAGGTGCCCCTTTAAGGCTACTGGCACAATGTCTATGAGATGTACAATGTCCATTAGATTTCATGCAGAAATATCTTATTGTGTTGCATGTTCTGCAGTAATCTTTTTGTTATCTGTATGTGCACTATAGACTGACCATCCTGCTGCCTTTGAGTAGTCTTGGCCTAACACCCATGGTTTATGTTGATCATTAGGTGTCCCAGTGTCCTCTACATGTGTGTCCCAGTGTCCTCTACATGTGTGTCCCAGTGTCCCAGTGTCCTCTACATGTGTGTCCGTGTGTCCCAGTGTCCTCTACATGTGTGTCCCAGTGTCCCAGTGTCCTCTACATGTGTGTCCCAGTGTCCCAGTGTCCTCTACATGTGTGTCCCAGTGTCCCAGTGTCCTCTACATGTGTGTCCCAGTGTCCTCTACATGTGTGTCCCAAACCTCTTCCTCTGCTACACAATTTGACGGTATAAAAATAAACACAATTCTTTTTTAACAGATAAATGCACTTGTGAGTAAAAAAAAAAATACTGTCAGCTGCAAAAATATTTTTGCAGTTGTTAGTTAAATAAAAAATATAATGAAACGAATATTTCTGGATTATGTTTAACCCATCTTTTGTATATCTATTTTAAAGCCAATATAGTCATCCTGACTTTTCTGCATGTCCTCTGAAAATGTCCTTGCCAGCTGGGAGTCGGGTCAGAGCTAGGTAATGCAAGGAATTTGGAACAATCAGTGAAATCTCGATCAGAAATTAATCCAAGTTAAGACATTCTGAACAGTTTAATGAAGGATGCCAAAGAAATATGACTAACATTACATACCAATATCAGATCTTAATGATCCATAGTTAACATTTATTAACTTTAGATATGTTTAGGAATGATGTTAGCCTGTAAGATATGTGTAGCAGTGGTGTTAGCCTGTAAGATATGTGTAGCAGTGATGTTGGCCTGTAAGATATGTGTAGCAGGGATGTTAGCCTGTAAGATATGTGTAGCAGGGATGTTAGCCTGTAAGATATGTGTAGCAGGGATGTTAGCCTGTAAGATATGTGTAGTAATGATGTTAGCCTGTAAGATATGTGTAGCAATGATGTTGGCCTGTAAGATATGTGTAGCAGTGATGTTAGCCTGTAAGATATGTGTAGCAATGATGTTAACCTGTAAGATATGTGTAGCAATGATGTTGGCCTGTAAGATATGTGTAGCAGGGATGTTAGCCTGTAAGATATGTGTAGCAGGGATGTTAGCCTGTAAGATATGTGTAGCAATGATGTTAACCTGTAAGATATGTGTAGCAATGATGTTGGCCTGTAAGATATGTGTAGCAGGGATGTTAGCCTGTAAGATATGTGTAGCAGTGATGTTAGCCTGTAAGATATGTGTAGCAATGATGTTAACCTGTAAGATATGTGTAGCAGTGATGTTAACCTCTGGGGCTTGGCCATCTGATTTGCAATGTCCTACTACCAAACATATTTAAATAATATTCCTCACTCCTGTTGAAAGGAGAGTTTATATAATCCAGATTCTAGTAATACTGTTTACATTGTTGTAACTACTTGACAAATTGGTTATATAATTGTCTTCCCAAGGGAAGACAGTCGTGAGAAACATAACTTTTGCAAAATGAATAATTAGTTTAATATCAAAATCGTGACTCTACAGACATATATTTATTTTTGATTTAATGAACAAATTAATATAAATTTGTACCATACATTTTACTTAGTCATTAATTTAAATTTTATATACCAGTTGAACCTAAACAATTTTCTTTAGTTGTCGACAACAAAATCTTTAGACACAAAAAAGGTAGCAAATATTTCAAAGTAAAAGTAACAAATGTAAGAGCTTAATTACTAAGGTATCTCGAGCAGGACTGAGAACAGGAGATGTTTTGTTCCTCTCACAGGGTTATAAACCCATGGAACCGCCTACCCGCCGAAGGCATTCATAAACAGTCAGTGTGAACCCATCACAGGGAATATAACTCCCTCAGAGAGCGAAGATTAACGTGTTTTTAATGAGGGTTTCTCGGCGTCCGTTTACCCGGAGTCGACGAGAGCCACGCAGGGGCCTGACGGCTGAGTGAACAGCGCTTGGGATTCGTAGTCCTAAGTGAACAGTCCTTGGGATTCGAACCATTCTCTTGCTTCGATCTCCGGTGGAGGCGGAAGTAAACGGAAGAGGTTGTTTCCCCCTGATGCCTCTGTTCACCTAGCAGTAAATAGGTACGTAGGAGTTAGACAGCTGCTACGGGTTGCTTCCTGGGGGTGTGGAAGAAAAAAAAGGCCTGGTCGAAGACTGGGCCGCGGGGACGCTAAGCCCTGAAATCATCTCAAGATAACCACAAGATAATGCAAGATATCTTAGAATTACGTAGGTAAAAGAAACAACAATAACATGTGTTCACTACAGTGTCACTGCTGACTGTGGAACTTGAAAAAACGTTTTATACCGATATATAAATCATTTTATAAGAACATACGGCGTAAATAGGTCGTAGGTGCCGATGAGCCGGCATCGTGATTGGCTAAGACAGGAAGATGGACAATGTTACCTTCTCTCTGATTGGCCAAACGAAATGCCCTAGTGACATCTAGCGAGACTTAAGTGAACTACTTGAAAAATTTTAATAATTGTTTACGAACACCTTCATGAATCGTACGTCGGGCTCTTCTTCACAGTACTTAAGAACCTTCGCAGCGCAGCGAAGAACCACGTGCGCTTCTTGAGTCTAAGTCCAGGTGTTCACTACACCGAAGCTGTGAACGCAGTTAGCCTGAACAGGTGTTTCAATTAACCGAATTTAACATCCAGCAAATCCTTAAATACACCCTGAATGAATCTTGTTTGAATACCTTTCGAGGTACATTGACACACACGCCAGAGTCAACAAAGTAATGAAGTGGAGCGTGTGGCCCAACCTGCAGCTCTCCTCCAGCTGCTAAAGCTTCAGTGTTGGAGCTGAACAATACGTGACGGCTTAATACTGCGTTCGATATTCTCCCAGGCACACACAGAGAGACGGAGAGAGAGACAGAGAGAGAGAGAGAGAGAGAGACAGACAGACCAAGAGAGAGAGCAAACACACCCCCCACACCCCCACCAACCACCAATGCAACATTCTCTCCTATAACGCCAGTATTGGGACTGTGAGTGAGGCACTCAACAAAAACCCTCATCTCTGCCCGAGTGCAAGCTCCATTGTCTCGACTTGCAATGAATGGGTTCCAATTGAGAGCCGGAATCGGACTTAATAGGGTATTGTTGCTTGGGAAAAGTTGCACGGCGCATGCAACGTTCACAGGGGAAAGTTACTGCAATCTTTACATGCAAATGAGACGAGTTACTCACATGAGGGTAATGAGACGAGTTACTCACATGAGGGCAATGAGACGAGTTACTCACATGAGGGCAATGAGACGAGTTACTCACATGAGGGTAATGAGATGAGTTACTCACATGAGGGTAATGAGATGAGTTACTCACATGAGGGTAATGAGATGAGTTACTCACATGAGGGTAATGAGATGAGTTACTCACATGAGGGTAATGAGATGAGTTACTCACATGAGGGTAATGAGATGAGTTACTCACATGAGGGTAATGAGACGAGTTACTCACATGAGGGTAATGAGATGAGTTACTCACATGAGGGTAATGTGATGAGTTACTCACATGAGGGTAATGAGATGAGTTACTCACATGAGGGTAATGAGATGAGTTACTCACACGGGGGTAGAACCGTTCTCATTTTAAAGAGGACGGTGAGGATAATATGAACAACACCATACTGGCTCACCAGTCTGACACGGTTCACACTGACTCACCAGTCTGACACGGTTCATACTGACTCACCAGTCTGACACGGTTCATACTGACTCACCAGTCTGACACGGTTCATACTGACTCACAAGTCTGACACGGTTCATACTGACTCAGCAGTCTGACACGGTTCATACTGACTCACCAGTCTGACACGGTTCATACTGACTCACCAGTCTGACACGGTTCATACTGACTCACTAGTCTGACACGGTTCATACTGACTCACCAGTCTGACACGGTTCATACTGACTCACCAGTCTGACACGGTTCATACTGACTCACCAGTCTGACACGGTTCATACTGACTCACCAGTCTGACACGGTTCATACTGACTCACCAGTCTGACACGGTTCACACTGACTCACCAGTCTGACACGGTTCACACTGACTCACCAGTCTGACACGGTTCATACTGACTCACCAGTCTGACACGGTTCATACTGACTCACCAATCTAACACGGTTCACACTGACTCACCAGTCTGACACGGTTCATACTGACTCACCAGTCTGACACGGTTCACACTGACTCACCAGTCTGACACGGTTCATACTGACTCACCAGTCTGACACGGTTCATACTGACTCACCAATCTGACACGGTTCATACTGACTCACCAGTCTGACACGGTTCATACTGACTCACCAGTCTGACACGGTTCATACTGACTCACCAGTCTGACACGGTTCACACTGACTCACCAGTCTGACACGGTTCATACTGACTCACCAGTCTGACACGGTTCACACTGACTCACCAGTCTGACACGGTTCATACTGACTCACCAGTCTGACACGGTTCACACTGACTCACCAGTCTGACACGGATCATACTGACGTGTGTCATAAATCACATTCACTAGACACCATCAAACCAATAACTATCTCTACACGAAGTTGTATAAACCTTATATAATAAACTTTATCATACACTGACGACTGCGTGTGTATGTTATACATGCCGGTAAACACAATTTGTTCAGGAATGCGCAAGGTTACTCTCCAGGTTGTTCCAGGGTGTTCCAGGTTGTTCCGGAGTAAACCAGGGTGTTCCAGGATGTTCCAGGGTGTTCCAGGGTGTTCCAGAGTAAACCAGGGTGTTCCAGGGTATTCCAAGGTGTTCCAGGGTGTTCCAGAGTAAACCAGGGTGTTCCAGAGTAAACCAGGGTGTTCCAGGGTGTTCCAGGGTGTTCCAAGGTGTTCCAGGGTGTTCCAGAGTAAACCAGGGTGTTCCAGGGTGTTCCAAGGTGTTCCAGGGTGTTCCAGAGTAAACCAGGGTGTTCCAGAGTAAACCAGGGTGTTCCAGGGTGTTCCAGAGTAAACCAGGGTGTTCCAGGGTGTTCCAGAGTAAACCAGAGTAAACCAGGGTGTTCCAGGGTGTTCCAGAGTAAACCAGGGTGTTCCAGGGTGTTCCAGGGTGTTCCAGAGTAAACCAGGGTGTTCCAGCGTGTTCCAAGGTGTTCCAGAGTAAACCATGGTGTTCCAGGGTGTTCCAAAGTAAACCATGGTGTTCCAGAGTGTTCCAAAGTAAACCAGGGTGTTCCAGCGTGTTCCAAGGTGTTCCAGAGTAAACCATGGTGTTCCAGGGTGTTCCAAAGTAAACCATGGTGTTCCAGAGTGTTCCAAAGTAAACCAGGGTGTTCCAGCGAGTTCCAGGGTGCTTCGGAAAAAGCTAGGGTGTTACAGATTATTCCAGGTGGTCCTCACTAACAACTGGGCTGAACTATGTTGAGTTGCTAATGCAGCAGGTACACAAAGAGGCCCCGTAACAACACAAGAGACCCGTGGCAACACAAGAGGCCCGTGGCAACACAAGAGGCCCCGTGGCAACACAAGAGGCCCCGTGGCAACACAAGAGGCCCCGTGGCAACACAAGAGGCCCCGTGGCAACACAAGAGGCCCCATGGCAACACAAGAGGCCCCGTGGCAACACAGGAGGCCCCTTGGCAACACAAGAGGCCCCGTGGCAACACAAGAGGCCCCGTGGCAACACAAGAGGCCCACTGGCAACACAAGAGGCCCCGTGGCAACACAAGAGGCCCCGTGGCAACACAAGAGGCCCCGTGGCAACACAAGAGGCCCCGTGGCAACACAAGAGGCCCCGTGGCAACACAAGAAGCCCCGTGGCAACACAAGAGGCCCCGTGGCAACACAAGAGGCCCACTGGCAACACAAGAGGCCCCGTGGCAACACAAGAGGCCCCGTGGCAACACAAGAGGCCCCGTGGCAACACAAGAGGCCCCGTGGCAACACAAGAAGCCCCGTGGCAACACAAGAGGCCCCGTGGCAACACAAGAGGCCCACTGGCAACACAAGAGGCCCCGTGGCAACACAAGAGGCCCCGTGGCAACACAAGAGGCCCCGTGGCAACACAAGAGGCCCCGTGGCAACACAAGAGGCCCCGTGACAACACAAGAGGCCCCGTGGCAACACAAGAGGCCCCGTGGCAACACAAGAGGCCCCGTGGCAACACAAGAAGCCCCGTGGCAACACAAGAGGCCCCGTGGCAACACAAGAAGCCCCGTGGCAACACAAGAGGCCCCGTGGCAACACAAGAGGCCCCGTGGCAACGCAAGAGGCCCCGTGGCAACACAAGAGGCCCCGTGGCAACACAAGAGGCCCCGTGGCAACACAAGAGGCCCCGTGGCAACACAAGAGGCCCCGTGGCAACACAAGAGGCCCCGTGGCAACACAAGAGGCCCCGTGGCAACACAAGAGGCCCAGTGGCAACACAAGAGGCCCCGTGGCAACACAAGAGGCCCCGTGGCAACACAAGAGGCCCCGTGACAACACAAGAGGCCCCGTGGCAACACAAGAGGCCCCGTGGCAACACAAGAAGCCCCGTGGCAACACAAGAGGCCCAGTGGCAACACAAGAGGCCCCGTGACAACACAAGAGGCTCCGTGGCAACACAAGAGGCCCCGTGGCAACACAAGAGGCCCCGTGGCAACACAAGAGGCCCCGTGACAACACAAGAGGCTCCGTGACAACACAAGAGGCCCCGTGACAACACAAGAGGCCCCGTGACAACACAAGAGGCCCCGTGACAACACAAGAGGCCCCGTGACAACACAAGAGGCCCCGTGGCAACACAAATAGTAAATAACCTTCAAGGTGTGCTGGCCCCAGACGGGGGGTGACAGGTGGCGGTGGTGGGGGAGACAGTCACCCCAGACGGGGGGTGACAGGTGGCGGTGGTGGGGGAGACAGTCACCCCAGACGGGGGGTGACAGGTGCCGGTGGTGGGGGAGACAGTCACCCCAGACGGGGGGTGACAGGTGCCGGTGGTGGGGGAGACAGTCACCCCAGACGGGGGGTGACAGATGGCGGTGGTGGGGGGAGACAGTCACCCCAGACGGGGGGTGACAGGTGGCGGTGGTGGGGGAGACAGTCACCTCAGACGGGGGGGTGACAGGTGCCGGTGGTGGGGGAGACAGTCACCCCAGACGGGGGGTGACAGGTGGCGGTGGTGGGGGAGACAGTCACCCCAGACGGGGGGGTGACAGGTGGCGGTGGTGGGGGAGACAGTCACCCCAGACGGGGGGTGACAGGTGGCGGTGGTGGGGGAGACAGTCACCCCAGACGGGGGGTGACAGGTGGCGGTGGTGGGGGAGACACACACCCCAGACGGGGGGCTGACAGGTGGTGGTGGTGTGGGAGACAGTCACCCCAGACGGGGGGGTGACAGGTGGCGGTGGTGGGGGAGACACACACCCCAGACGGGGGGCTGACAGGTGGCGGTGGTGGGGGAGACAGTCACCCCAGACGGGGGGTGACAGGTGGCGGTGGTGGGGGAGACAGTCACCCCAGACGGGGGGGGGGGGGTGACAGGTGGCGGTGGTGGGGGGAGACAGTCACCCCAGACGGGGGGTGACAGGTGGCGGTGGTGGGGGAGACAGTCACCCCAGACGGGGGGTGACAGGTGGCGGTGGTGGGGGAGACAGTCACCCCTGACGGGGGGGGCTGACAGGTGCCGGTGGTGGGGGAGACAGTCACCCCAGACGGGGGGTGACAGGTGGCGGTGGTGGGGGAGACACACACCCCAGACGGGGGGGGGGTGACATGGAAGATAACAACACAGGAGATAACTGGCATCATTAGGTGAGCATAAAGGTGTGGGAGCATGTGATATATCTCCCCGCCTGGTGACAGACGCTCCAGGCCCTCAGAGAGCCTCCAGGTCTGCCGCCAGACTCACGAAGCTGTTACGCAAGTACTTACGAACGTGTACATCTTTCCTCAGTCTTTGATGGCTTTGGTTACATTTATTAAACAGTTTACAAGCATGAAAACATCCCAATCAACTGTTGGTATTGTTATAAACAGCCTCCTAGTGATTCGGAGCTCCTTAACTGTTTAAGAATTGTAAACAAAGCCGCCAAAGATTGAGAAAAGATGTACAAGTTCGTAAGTGCTTGCGTAACCGCTTCATGAATCTCGGCCCTGCTCTTTATCCCCTAAACTGTACAGCTGTTAACAAGAGAAACACGGAGGATTCGCACACCACTGAAGAAAAGTTGACAAATCAAAGTGTATAATGGAATATATATATATATATATATATATATATATATATATATATATATATATATATATATATATATATATATATATATATATATATATATATATATATATATGTCGTACCTAGTAGCCAGAACGCACTTCTCAGCCTACTATGCAAGGCCTGATTTGCCTATTAAGCCAAGTTTTCCTGAATTAATATATTTTCTCTAATTTTTTTCTTATGAAATGATAAAGCTACCCATTTCATTATGTATGAGGTCAATTTTTTTTTATTGGAGTTAATATTAACGTAGATATATGACCAAACCTAACCAACCCAACCTAACCTAACCTAACCTATCTTTATATGTTAGGTTAGGTTAGGTAGCCGAAAAAGGTAGGTTAGGTTAGGTTAGGTAGGTTAGGTAGTCGAAAAAACATTAATTCATGAAAACTTGGCTTATTAGGCAAATCGGGCCTTCCATAGTAGGCTGAGAAGTGCGTTCTGGCTACTAGATACGACATATATATATATATATATATATATATATATATATATATATATATATATATATATATATATATATATATATATATATATTTTCATTGAATATGACCGCATATTCTGTATTTATTATTTTCTGGTTTAGGGCTTCTATCCCTCTAACTATTTTCTTAGCATCAGGGCTTAATTGAAATAGGAGTTCTCCAAAACTCATTTTCGTACTTTTAAGGTGAAGAAAAGAAGTGATTTACTATAGAGTGTATTACACTTATTTGTATAATTTGCACGACGTTTCGAACCTCCATGGCTCATTCTCAAGTGAACAGATCTTACAATACTAGTTGATTTTATACCCGCATTAGGTCAGGTGATAATACAATGAAGGTGAAAACATGGGGGGATACATAAGGGATAAACATAGGGGCTGCAGAAGGCTTATTGGCCCATACGAGGCATCTCCTATCTAAACACAAAGATTTATCCAGTGTAATTGGCTTGTTATGTTGCACATTGTCTTCTGTGTTGGACACAGCACAGAATATATATATATATATATATATATATATATATATATATATATATATATATATATATATATATATATATATATATATATATATATATATATATTCGAACAAGCCTGAATGGTCCCCAGGACAATATGCAACTGAAAACTCACACCCCAGAAGTGACTCGAACCCATACTCCCAGGAGCAACGCAACTGGTATGTACAAGACGCCGTAATCCACTTGACCATCACGACCGGACATAATGAGGTGATAGCCGAGGCTATTTGAACCACCCCACCGCCGGCACTCGGATAGGGGACCTGGGGACCATTCAGGCTTGTTCGCATTTGTGTTCCTCACGTGTGCCCCAAAGAATGAGGTGATTTGGTAAAATGCTATGCCCAAGATTACTATCCGAGTGCCGGCGGTGGGGTGGTTCAAATAGCCTCGGCTATCACCTCATTATGTCCGGTCGTGATGGTCAAGTGGATTAAGGCGTCTTGTACATACCAGTTGCGTTGCTCCTGGGAGTATGGGTTCGAGTCACTTCTGGGGTGTGAGTTTTCAGTTGCATATTGTCCTGGGGACCATTCAGGCTTGTTCGCATTTGTGTTCCTCACGTGTGCCCCAAAGAATGAGGTGATTTGGTAAAATGCTATGCCCAAGATTACTATCCGAGTGCCGGCGGTGGGGTGGTTCAAATAGCCTCGGCTATCACCTCATTATGTCCGGTCGTGATGGTCAAGTGGATTAAGGCGTCTTGTACATACCAGTTGCGTTGCTCCTGGGAGTATGGGTTCGAGTCACTTCTGGGGTGTGAGTTTTCAGTTGCATATTGTCCTGGGGACCATTCAGGCTTGTTCGCATTTGTGTTCCTCACGTGTGCCCCAAAGAATGAGGTGATTTGGTAAAATGCTATGCCCAAGATTACTATCCGAGTGCCGGCGGTGGGGTGGTTCAAATAGCCTCGGCTATCACCTCATTATGTCCGGTCGTGATGGTCAAGTGGATTAAGGCGTCTTGTACATACCAGTTGCGTTGCTCCTGGGAGTATGGGTTCGAGTCACTTCTGGGGTGTGAGTTTTCAGTTATATATATATATATATATATTTTGGTAGCAGTCTTTCCTGTAGACATATATTATTAAATATGACCGAAAAAGTAAGATTAATAATTCTAACACGAATTTTCTCAATATTTCTTATGTTTCTTTTCACTGTCGATGGAAATTGAAAAATCAATTCTCCTAAATTCATTTTTATTTCTAGTCTGACGCGACACTTGAACGCGTTTCGTAATAACTTATTACATTTTCAAAGACTTTAGCTTACACTCACACAACTATAACCTGCAAACACTAAACAGAGTTCTACTATGCTATCATTAAAACAGCTTTCATCTTATATACCCGCATTTGGGTGAGGTGATATGTTACAACAGTTTTGGATGAGGTGAACAAAACTTTCAACACAAGACAGAACACGGTGCAATGGGTATAAATTGGGTAAATTAAAGGGAAGAATGGAAGTAACTGCAAAGGGCCTATTGGCCCTCATTTCTTGATGCTTCTATATTGTTGCGGAGTCTTGAAGTGGGTAGAATATAGTTGTGCATTAATTGGCTGTTGATTTCTTGATGTGTAGTGCCTTGCAGATGTCAAGCCGCCTGCTATCGCTGTATCTATCGATGATTTCTGTGTTGTTTGTTAAGACTTCTCTGATGATGGTCTGGTTGTGGGAAGAGATTATATGTTCCTTAATGGAGCCCTGTTGCTTATGCATCGTTAATCGCCTGGAAAGAGATGTTGTCTTGCCTATACACTGAGTTCTTTGAGGCTTACAGTCTCCAAGTGGGCATTTGAAGGCATAAACGACGTTGGTCTCTTTTAAAGCGTTCTTCTTTGTGTCTGGAGAGTTTCTCATGAGTAGGTTGGCCGTTTTCTTGGTTTTACAGTAGATCGTCAATTGTATCTTCTGATTTTTGTCTGTAGGGATAAAGCTTCTATTAACAATATCTTTCAGGACCCTTTCCTCCGTTTTATGTTTTATGAGCTGTGGAAAAGAAGTTCCTGTAAAATAGTCTAATAGGGGGTACAGGTGTTGTGTTAGTTGTCTCCTCAGAGGTTGCATGGCGTTTCACCTTCCTTCTTATGATGTCTTCAACGAAACCATTGGAGAAGCCGTTGTTGACTAGGACCTGCCTTACCCTAAATGGAGCCAGTCGGCCGAGCGGACAGCACACTGGACTTGTGATCCTGTGGTCCTGGGTTCGATCCCAGGCGCCGGCGAGAAACAATGGGCAGAGTTTCTTTCACCCTATGCCCTGTTACCTAGCAGTAAAATAGGTACCTGGGTGTTAGTCAGCTGTCACGGGCTGCTTCCTAGGGGTGGAGGCCTGGTCGAGGACCGGGCCGCGGGGACACTAAAAAAAAAAGCCCCGAAATCATCTCAAGATAACCTCAAGATAACCTCAAGATAACCCTACAGAGTTCTTCATCGACTTGCTTCCATCCTGAGCTGTGACTGAGAGCACGGTCGACATAAGCGTTAACAACACTCCTCTTGTACCTGTCTGGGCAGTCACTGTTGGCATTGAGGCAGATTCCTATGCCTCATTCCATTTCGGTCATATTTAATAATATATATATATATATATATATATATATATATATATATATATATATATATATATATATATATATATATATATATATATATATATATATATATGCATACATATATCTATATAGATAGATAGATAGATAAGAAAGGGGATAGGGAGCAGACACTAGACTACAGATTAGCATCACTAACAAGTATCAGCTGCAAGATACTCTAAAGGATAATAAGGACATGATTAGTCCTGACCCCACCAAGAGAGCATCAGTCCTGACCCCACCAAGAGAGCATTAGTCCTGACCCCTCCAAGAGAGCATTAGTCCTGACCCCACCAAGAGAGCATCAGTCCTGACCCCTCCAAGAGAGCATTAGTCCTGACCCACCAAGAGAGCATCAGTCCTGACCCCTCCAAGAGAGCATTAGTCCTGACCCCACCAAGAGAGCATCAGTCCTGACCCCACCAAGAGAGCATCAGTCCTGACCCCACCAAGAGAGCATCAGTCCTGACCCCTCCAAGAGAGCATTAGTCCTGACCCCACCAAGAGAGCATCAGTCCTGACCCCCCCAAGAGAGCATTAGTCCTGACCCCACCAAGAGAGCATTAGTCCTGACCCACCAAGAGAGCATCAGTCCTGACCCCACCAAGAGAGCATCAGTCCTGACCCCACCAAGAGAGCATCAGTCCTGACCCCTCCAAGAGAGCATTAGTCCTGACCCCACCAAGAGAGCATCAGTCCTGACCCCACCAAGAGAGCATCAGTCCTGACCCCACCAAGAGAGTATCAGTCCTGACCCCACCAAGAGAGCATTAGTCCTGACCCCACCAAGAGAGCATTAGTCCTGACCCACCAAGAGAGCATCAGTCCTGACCCCACCAAGAGAGCATTAGTCCTGACCCACCAAGAGAGCATCAGTCCTGACCCCACCAAGAGAGCATTAGTCCTGACCCACCAAGAGAGCATCAGTCCTGACCCCACCAAGAGAGCATCAGTCCTGACCCACCAAGAGAGCATCAGTCCTGACCCACCAAGAGAGCATTAGTCCTGACCCCTCCAAGAGAGCATCAGTCCTGATCCACCAAGAGAGCATCAGTCCTGACCCCACCAAGAGAGCATTAGTCCTGACCCACCAAGAGAGCATCAGTCCTGACCCACCAAGAGAGCATCAGCCCTGACCCACCAAGAGAGCATTAGTCCTGACCCCACCAAGAGAGCATCAGTCCTGACCCCACCAAGAGAGCATTAGTCCTGACCCCACCAAAAGAGCATCAGTCCTGACCCCACCAAAAGAGCATCAGTCCTGACCCCACCAAGAGAGCATTAGTCCTGACCCCACCAAGAGAGCATCAGTCCTGACCCCACCAAGAGAGCATCAGTCCTGACCCACCAAGAGAGCATCAGTCCTGACCCACCAAGAGAGCATTAGTCCTGACCCCACCAAGAGAGCATCAGTCCTGACCCCACCAAGAGAGCATCAGTCCTGACCCCACCAAGAGAGCATCAGTCCTGACCCACCAAGAGAGCATCAGTCCTGACCCACCAAGAGAGCATCAGTCCTGACCCCACCAAGAGAGCATCAGTCCTGACCCCACCAAGAGAGTATCAGTCCTGACCCCACCAAGAGAGCATTAGTCCTGACCCCACCAAGAGAGCATTAGTCCTGACCCACCAAGAGAGCATCAGTCCTGACCCCACCAAGAGAGCATTAGTCCTGACCCACCAAGAGAGCATCAGTCCTGACCCCACCAAGAGAGCATTAGTCCTGACCCACCAAGAGAGCATCAGTCCTGACCCCACCAAGAGAGCATCAGTCCTGACCCACCAAGAGAGCATCAGTCCTGACCCACCAAGAGAGCATCAGTCCTGACCCCACCAAGAGAGCATTAGTCCTGACCCCACCAAGAGAGCATCAGTCCTGACCCCACCAAGAGAGCATTAGTCCTGACCCCACCAAGAGAGCATCAGTCCTGACCCCACCAAGAGAGCATTAGTCCTGACCCCACCAAGAGAGCATCAGTCCTGACCCCACCAAGAGAGCATCAGTCCTGACCCCACCAAGAGAGCATCAGTCCTGACCCCACCAAGAGAGCATCAGTCCTGACCCCACCAAGAGAGCATCAGTCCTGACCCCACCAAGAGAGCATCAGTCCTGACCCACCAAGAGAGCATCAGTCCTGACCCCACCAAGAGAGCATCAGTCCTGACCCCACCAAGAGAGCATCAGTCCTGACCCCACCAAGAGAGCATCAGTCCTGACCCACCAAGAGAGCATCAGTCCTGACCCCACCAAGAGAGCATCAGTCCTGACCCCACCAAGAGAGCATCAGTCCTGACCCACCAAGAGAGCATCAGTCCTGACCCCACCAAGAGAGCATCAGTCCTGACCCACCAAGAGAGCATCAGTCCTGACCCACCAAGAGAGCATCAGTCCTGACCCCACCAAGAGAGCATCAGTCCTGACCCCACCAAGAGAGCATCAGTCCTGACCCACCAGTGGGTTAGTGGGCCTCGTAGCCTGGTGGATAGCGTGCAGGATTCGTAATTCTGTGGCGCGGGTTCGATTCCCGCACGAGGCAGAAACAAATGGGCAAAGTTTCTTTCACCCTAAATGCCCCTGTTACCTAGCAGTAAATAGGTACCTGGGAGTTAGTCAGCTGTCACGGGCTGCTTCCTGGGGTGTGTGTGTGTGGTGTGAAAAAAAAAAAAAAAAAAAAAAAAAAAAAAGTAGTTAGTAAACAGTTGATTGACAGTTGAGAGGCGGGCCGAAAGAGCAAAGCTCAACCCCCGCAAAAACACAACTAGTAAACACAACTAGTAAACACAACTAATAAACACACAAGGTGAGTTAGAGAAGATTCAGCGGTGTGCCACCAGACTCGTCCCAGAACTAAGAGGTATAAGCTACGAGGAAAGGCTAAAGGAACTGAAACTCACGTACCTGGAGGACAGAAGAATAAGGGGAGATATGATAACCACCTACAAAATTCTCAGGGAAATTGACAAGGTGAACAAAGACAAACTCTTTAGCACTTTTGGAACACGAACAAGGGGACACTGGCTACCTACCTTGAGGCTACCTTGAGGTGCTTCCGGGGCTTAGTGTCCCCGCGGCCCGGTCGTCGACCAGGCCTCCTGCCCTGCACTGGTGGAAACTTAGTTCCCAGATGATCCACAGAGACATTAGAAAGAACTTTTTCAGTGTCAGAGTAGTTAGTAAATGGAATACATTAAGCAGAGATTTAGTGGAGACTGACTCCATACACAGTTTTAAATGTAGATATGATAGTGCCCAGTACTCATCTATTTGTACTCACCTATTTGTTTCTGCAGGATCGAGCATTGACTCTTGGATCCCGCCTTTCGAGCCATCGGTTGTTTACAGCAATGACTCCAGTCCTATTTCCCTATCATATCTAGTTTTAAAATTATGAATAGAATTTGCTTCCACAACCTGCACCTTAAGTGCATTTGATTTTTCATTACTCTCACGCTAAACGAAAACTTCCTAACATCCCTGTGACTCATCTGAGTTTCCAGCTTCCACACATGTCCTCTCGTTCAGTTACTATTCCGTGTGAACATTTCGTCTATATCCTCTCTGTCAATTCCCCTGAGTATTTTGTACCTCCTATCATATACCCCCTTCCCTTCTCTTTTCTAGTGTCGTAAGGCACAGTTCCTTCAGGCGCTCTTCATACCCCATCCCTCGTAACACTGAGACGAGTCTCGTTGCAAACATATGAACCTTTTTCAAATTCCTTATGTGCTTCTTCAGATGGGGACTCCATGATGAGGCGGCATACTCTAAGACTGGCCTCACGTAAGCAGTGTAAAGCGCCCTAAATATCTCCTTACTTAATTAAGTTACTGAATGATGTTCTAACTTTTGCCAGTGTAGAGTACGCTGCTGTCGTTATCCTATTTATATGTGCCTCAGGAGATAGATTATGTGTTACGTCCACCCCCAGGTCTCTTTCTCGCGTCGTCAGGGGTAGGCATTTTCCCTTCATTGTGTACCGTCCCTTTTGAGTCCTATCACCTAGTCCCATTTCCATAACTTTACATTTGCTCCTGTTGAACTCCAGGAGCCATTCCTCTGACCATCTCTACAACCTGTTCAGGTCCTCTTGGAGAATCCTACAATCCTCATCTGTCACAACTCGTCTCATCAACTTTGCATCATCCATGAACATCGACATGTAGGACTCTACTCCCGTAAACATGTCGTTAACATATATTAGAAATATAATTGTTCCCAGCACTGATCCTTGAGGTACTCCACTCGTTACTGTTCGTCAGACCAACTTCTCGCCCCTTACCGTAACTCACTGGCTCCTTCCTGTTAGGTAGTTCCTTATGCATGCTAGGACCTTTCATCCCACCCCCGCCCACATCTCGAGTTTGAATAGCAGTCCCATGTGCGGTACTGTATGAAAGGCTTTTTGGCAGTCCAGAAATATGCAGTCTGCCCAACCTTCTCTGTTCTCTGTCTTATCCTTGTTATTTTATCAAAGAATTACAAAAGGCTTGTCAGGCAAGATTTCCCTGTCCAGAACCCATGTTGATGTTTGTTCACAAACCTAACGTTTTCCAGGTGTGCATCCAGTCTTAGCCTAATTATTCTTTCAAGTATTTTACAGGGGATGCTTGTCAGTGATACAGGTCTATAGTTAAGTGCCTCCTCCCTATCACCTTTCTTGGAAATCGGTACAACATTTGCCTTCTTCCAGCAACTGGGCAATTCTCCCGACATAAGTGGCTCATTAAAGATCATTGCCAGAGGCACGCTGAGGGCCTGCGCTGTCTCTTTTAGTATTCACGGTGATACTTTGTCTGGTCCAACTGCTTTAGTTGCATTCAGTGTTGTCAACTGCTTCCTTACCTCCTCTGCTGTCACCTCTGTATCTGACAGTCTTTCATCTAGGGTAACCCCTTCCAACAATGGGAGCTGCTCAGGCTCGGTTGTGAACACTCCATAGAAACTGGCATTCAGTGCCTCGCAGATTTCCTTGTCACTTTCAGTATATGACCCTCCTCTCTTTTCCTTATTCTTGACACTTGGTCGTTCACCGATATTTTTCTTCCTATATGGCTGTCAACCCGTTCTCGCAAATTTAATAAGTCAATATTGACTTATTAACTACGTGCATAGGTGATATTCTAAATATAATAGATACCCTTAAAAAGATTCATAGAAAACGCTGACCTTACCTAACCTTGTTAGTATCTTAAGATAAGCATCTTATTGCTTCGTAATTATATTATTACTTAACCTATACCTATTATAGGTTACGTAATAATTGTAATTACGAAGCAATAAGATGCTTATCTTAAGATACTAACAAGGTTAGGTAAGGTCAGTGTTTTCTATGAATCTTTTTAAGGGTATCTATTATGTTAAGTATGTCACCTATGCACATATTTAATAAGTCAATATTGACTTATTAAATTTGCGAGAACGGGTTGATGGCTGTGTAGCGATTTAGGATCCTTTTTCGCTTTGATTGCAATATCGTTCACATAGTTTGTTTCTGATCCTCTTCTTATGTTAATGTAATCGTTGCTCACTCTGTTGCATCTGATCCTGTTGTCCTCTGTCCTTTGTCTTCTGTACTTCCTCCACTCCTCCTGCCTGCTGCTCATTTGTGCCCCCTGACACTGTCTATTAAACCATGGGTTATTATATTCCCTCTTACTTTTTTCCTTTACTGTTGGTATAAATCTCTCACCGGCCTCCTGGCATTTCCGTATGACTTGGTCCATCATATCTTGGACTGTTTTCTTCCAATTTCTTCCTCCCACTGCACTTCTCCCAGACAGTCCCTTATCCTCCTGTAGTCCCCTTTCCTGTAGTCTACTCTCCTTTCCCAGATCTCTTGTCCCATGGTCACAAGTTTGAATTCACAAAATGGTCACTGGTCCCTTGAGGTATTTCGTGTTCCAAATTCTTGAAGTCTTTTAAGTTTTTGGGTGAAAATTCAGGTCTGATAGGCTCGGAGCATTTCCTCCTTTTACCCTTGTGTCTTCCTCCACATGTTGTGTTAGGAAATTCCTGTCTACAACATCTATTAACTTTCCTCCCCACGTTTCTTCCCCTCCATGGGGATTCCTTGATTCCCAATTTATCTCTCTATGACTTAGGTCCCCCATGATCAGCAGTTTTGCTCTCATTCTGAGCTATTGTTGCTGCCTACTGGAGTTCATCTATACATGTCTTGTTGTTGTCATCATACTCCTGCCTGGGTCTTCTACTGTTTGGTGGGGGATTGTAGATTACCAAGATCACAATCGTCTTCCCATCTGCTCTAACAGGGCCATGTATGGAGCTTGTGCTCTCATTGGTACCCCGATTTTCCAGGTTTCAAACTTCCATTTCCGCTTTATTAGGAGTTCCACTCCCCCTCCCTGTCTCTGTGTCCTCTCTTTTCTTATCACCTGGTACCCCTCTGGAAAGATTGCATCTGAGATCATGTCATTAATTTTAGTTTCCACTTTTGCAACTATGTCATTATCTGCCTCACTTACTCTTTCTTTTATCTTTTCTGCTTTATTAGATACCCCATCAGCATTGGTGTAGCAAACCTTGAGACTCTTCTTGGAAACTCTGGTACCAGAGTTCACCCTTTTTCTGGGAGTCTGGGGGAATCTAGGGGGGGTCTGGGGGTGAATGGGGGCTGGGGGGATCTGGGGGGGTGTCTGGGGGCGAATGGGGGCTGGACATCTAGGAAGGTAGGTAGGAAAGTCTGGGGTAGGAAGGCCTGGGTAAGTAGGTCTGGAGTAGGATGGGCATACTGGGTCTGAAACTGAGGGCGGGTCTGAGAGGCATAGGTGGGTTGAGAGGTCGGGTGAGGCTGAGATTTCAGATAGAGATTGAGAGGTTGGAGGGAGAAGGATAGATGGGGTGGGGGGAAGAGGGGAGGATGGAGCATGGATAGTGAGAGTGGGAGAGAGGTTGTATTAGTCAGGGGGAACTCTGGAGTAGGTGTGGGCATTGGGGCAGAGGAAGGGGGGGGGGGGAAGAAGGAAATTGAGGAAGAGGTGGGGGTCCCTCGTCCCCCATGGAAGGGGGGTCCATGTCCCTCGTCCCCCATGGAAGAAGGGGGCCAGAGGAGGGGTGAGGGCTGGGCGGGTTTTGGGGGTTGAGGGGATAAGGGGGTCCCTGGAATGTGGGATGAAGTAGATGGATTTGAAAGCATTGGGGTCAGAGGGGACAAGGAGGTTGTTGGGGTGATAATCAGGGGCGGTGGATGGGAGGACTGATTTGGGGAGGGTGTAACCTGGTAAGCAGTTGTGGGGTGGTTAGTAAGGGCGGGGTGGGTAACTACGCCTGAATGGTATGAGTGTTGTCATGCAGGTCGGCTCGCACTGTGGGCTATCTGGTCATCTTTTCTCATATATCTATCAATATACACATTATAATAGTTTTCGCTAACTCTGAGTAAATGCTTGTTTGTAGTATGAAATCCACTGCCTCTTCGTTAGTGAACTGTACCAGGACAGGTCGTTTCTTGGTACAGTTGTAAGGACCAATGCGGAGGTGGATTTCCACCTCATTCCCTGCCATCTCGGCTCTAATATCTCTCAAGATCCCCTGTAACTTAAATCTCCACTCTGCATTCTTTCCTGCCTCAATGCCTTAGCTTCGAGTAATCCATGGATTATGATTGACCTCCTTCTGAGTGAAGGAACATGCTGGTCGCTTCTCCCCTGGATAACCCCCACCCCTCCCCCACTCGCTACTCCATCCCCCACTACTCCCCCCTTCCCTTGCCATGCTTCCCTTATTCCTGCCATATTCAGTTGCAAGCCTGGTTATCTCACTGCCCCATGCTACCCTGCTCTTTCTCACTTCTTCCTGAATATATTCCATAAGCTCTTGTTTTTTTTCTCTGAACCTCAACCTGTATTTTATTAAAAATCTCACTTTTAATCCCATGGATTAGATCATTTATCCAAACATCACTCTTCTCTACAATTTTCCTATCAACTTTTCCACAAACCTATCCTCTTCTTCATTCATAATACTGCTGGCCCTAGATGTCCTTCCTGATCTTGTCACTGCTATACCAACCTCACCCACTGGCGTTCCAAGTACTTAACCTATCTGCTAAACACAGTATAGGCGAGTGAGTTCCCTCGTGGTGTAGTAAGGGTTGCGGCCTGGGGTGAGGACACGGCGGTCACAGGTTGAGGCTGTGAGGACACAGTCAGCTGAGGTCTGCTCCACCCTTCACACTCCCACAATGTGTTCAACACCTATTTTCAATTACGCTATTTCTTCCGTTTTTCTTCACTTCCTTATGGTTTGAGTCAGATTCCAAGTTTTTCATTCACTCATACACACTTTTTCACTTCGAGGTAGCCTGATTATCCCTCCCACTTCACTAGTGACCCAGGAGCTCCCAACCCACGAGCATCCACAATGACGGTCCCAACACCATGACGGTCCCACCACCATGACGGTCCCACCACCATGACGGTCCCACCACCATGACGGTCCCAACACTACTGTTGTGTGTGTGTACTCACCTATTTGTTCTCACCTATTTGTGCTTGCGGGGTTGAGCTTTGGCTCTTTGGTCCCGCCTCTCAACTGTCAATCAACTGGTGTACAGATTCCTGAGTTTACAGGACTCTATCATATTTACATTTATAACTGTGTATGGAGTCAGCCTCCACCACATCACTGCCTAATGCATTCCATCCGTTAACTACTCTGACACTGAAAAAGTTCCTTCTAACGTCTCTGTGGCTCATGTGGGTACTCAGTTTCCACCTGTGTCCCCTTCTTCGTGTCCCACCAGTGTTGAATAATTTATCCTTGTTTACCAGGTCGATTCCTCTGAGGATTTTGTAGGTTGTGATCATGTCTCCCCTTGCTCTTCTGTCTTCCAGGGTCGTAAGGTGCATTTCCCGCAGCCTTTCCACGTAACTCATGCCTCTTAGTTCTGGGACTAGTCTAGTGGCATACCTCTAGACTTTTTCCAGCTTCGTCTTGTGCTTGACAAGGTACGGGCTCATGCTGGGGCCGTATACTCTAGGATTGGTCTTACATATGTGGTGTACAAGATTCTGAATGATGTCTTACACAGGTTCCTGAAGGCTGTTCTGATGTTAGCCAGTCTCGCATATGCCGCAGACGTTATTCTCTTTATGTGGGCTTCAGGAGACAGGTTTGGTGTGATATCAACTCCTAGATACTCCTCTCTGTCCGTTTCATTAAGTACTTCATCTCCTATTCTGTATCCTGTGTCTGGCCTCCTGTTTCCACTGCCTAGTTTCATTACTTTGCATTTACTCGGGTTGAACTTCAACAGCCATTTGTTGGACCATTCACTCTGTCTAGGTCATCTTGTAGCCTCCTACTATCATCCTGTGTGTGTGTACTCACCTATTTGTACTCACCTATTTGTGCTTGCAGGATCGAGCATTGACTCTTGGATCCCGCCTTTCCAGCTATCGGTTGTTTACAGCAATGACTCCTGTCCCATTTCCCTATCATACCTAGTTTTAAAAGTATGAATAGTATTTGCTTCCACAACCTGTTTCCCAAGTGCATTCCATTTTTCCACTACTCTCACGCTAAAAGAAAACTTCCTAACATCTCTGTGACTCATCTGAGTTTCCAGTTTCCACCCATGTCCCCTCGTTCTGTTATTATTACGTGTGAACATTTCATCTATTTCCACTTTGTCAATTCCTCTGAGTGTTTTATATGTCCCTATCATATCTCCTCTCTCCCTTCTTTTCTCTAGTGTCGTAAGGTTCAGTTCCTGCAGACGCTCTTCATATCTCATCCCTCGTAACTCTGGGTCAAGCCTCGTCGCAAACCTCTGAACCTTCTCCAGTTTCTTTATGTGTTTCTTCAGGGGGGGCTCCATGATGGCGCGGTATACTCTAAGAGCTGGGTGCCTCGTAGCCTGGTGGATAGCGCGCAGGACTCGTAATTCTGTGGCGCGGGTTCGATTCCCGCACGAGGCAGAAACAAATGGGCAAAGTTTCTTTCACCCTGAATGCCCCTGTTACCTAGCAGTAAAATAGGTACCTGGGTGTTAGTCAGCTGTCACGGGCTGCTTCCTGGGGGTGGAGACCTAGTCGAGGACCGGGCCGCGGGGACACTAAAGCCCCGAAATCATCTCAAGAAGACGGGTCTCACGTAGGCAGTGTAAAGCGCCCTAAAAGCCTCCTCATTTAGGTTTCTGAATGAAGTTCTAATTTTCGCCAGTGTAGAGTACGCTGCTGTCGTTATCCTATTTATATGTGCCTCAGGAGTTAGATTAGGTGTCACATCCACTCCCAGGTCTCTTTCTCGAATCGTTACAGGTAGGCTGTTCCCCTTCATTGTGTACTGTCCCTTTGGTCTCCTATCACCTGATCCCATTTCCATAACTTTACATTTTCTGGTGTTAAACTCCAGTATCCATTTCCCTGACCATCTCTGCAACCTGTTTAAGTCCTCTTGGAGGATCCTACAATCCTCGTCTGTCACAACTCTTCTCATTAATTTTGCGTCATCCGCAAACATTGACATGTATGATTCCACTCCTGTAAACATATCATTTACGTAAATTAGAAAGAGGATTGGTCACAGCACCGATCCTTGAGGTACTCCACTTGTTACTGTTCGCCAGTCCGACTTCTCGCCCCTTACCATTACCCTCTGGCTCCTTCCTGTTAGGTAGTTCTTCACCCATACTAGGGCCTTTCCGCTTACTCCTGCCTGCCTCTCAAGTTTGTATAGCAGTCTCATGTGCGGTACTGTATCAAAGGCCTTTTGGCAGTCAAGAAATATGCAGTCTGCCCAGCCTTCTCTGTCCTGCCTTATCTTTGTTACTTTATCATAGAATTCTAAAAGGTTTGTTAGGCATGATTTCCCTGTCCAGAACCCATGTTGGTGCTTGTTTACAAACCCAATGCTCTCCAGGTGCTCAACAAGTCTTAGCCTAATTATTCTTTCAAGTATTTTTACAGGGGATGCTTGTCAGTGATACAGGTCTGTAGTTAAGTGCCTCCTCCCTATCACCTTTCTTGAAGATCGGCACGACATTTGCCTTCTTCCAGCAACTGGGCAATTCTCCCGACATAAGCGAGTCATTAAAGATCATTGCCAGAGGCACGCTGAGAGCCTGCACTGCCTCTTTAAGTATCAACGGTGATACTTTGTCTGGTCCAACAGCTTTATTTGCATCCAATGTTGTCAACTGTTTCATTATCTCCTCTGCTGTCACCTCTATATCTGATAGTCTTTCATCTAGGGTAATCGCTTCTAACAATGGGAGCTGCTCAGGCTCGGTTGTGAACACTCCATGGAATTTTGCATTCAGTACCTCGCAGATTTCCTTGTCGCTTTCTGTACATGCCCCTTCTGTTTTCCTCAGTCTTGTCACTTGGTCATTTACCGACATCTTCCTTCTTATATGGCTATGTAGTAATTTTGGTTGCTTTTTCGCTTTGACTGCAATATCATTCTCATAATTTCTTTCCGACACTCGTCTTATGTTAATGTAATCATTCCTAGCTCTGTTACATCTAATCCTGTTGTCCTCTGTCCTTTGTCTTCTGTACTTCCTCCACTCCCTCCTGCTTCTCACCTTTTCTTCCTGACACTGTCTATTAAACCATGGGTTATTATATTCCTTCCTGCTTTTTTCCTTTATTGTTGGAATAAATCTCTCTTCAGCCTCCTTGCATTTCAATATGACTTGGTTCATCATACCTTGCACTGTTTTTCCTCTAAGTTCTTCCTCCCACTGCACTTCTCCCAGGTAGTCCCTTATCCTTCTGTAGTCCCCTTTTCTGTAATCAAGTCTCCTTTCCCGGACCTCTTGTCCTTTGGTCACAATTTTAAGCTCCATCATGTAGTCAAAGACTAGGACACAATGGTCACTAGCTCCTAGTGGTATTTCATGTTCCAACTGCTCGATGTCTTCTACATTCTGGGTGAAAATGAGATCTAATAGGCTGGGCGTATCCCCTCCTCTTTTCCTAGTATCTTCCTTCACATGCTGTGTTAGGAAATTCCTGTCAATAATGTCTACCAGCTTCGCTCCCCAGGTCTCCTCCCCGTCATGAGGATTCCTCGTTTCCCAATCTATCTCTCCATGATTGTGTGTGTGTGTGTGAGTGTGTGTGTGTGTGTGTGTGTGTGTGTGTGTGTGTGTGTGTGTGTGTGTGTGTGTGTGTGTGTGTGTGTGTGTGTGTGTGTGTATGTGTGTGTGTGTGTGTGTGTGTGTGTGTGTGTGTGTGTGTGTGTGTGTGTGTGTGTGTGTGTGTGTGTGTGTGTGTGTGTGTGTGTGTGTACTCACCTAGTTGTACTCACCTAGTTGTACTCACCTAGTTGTGCATGCGGGGGTTGAGCTCTGGCTCTTTGGTCCCGCCTCTCAACCGTCAATCAACAGGTGTACAGATTCCTAAGCCTATTGGGCTCTATCATATCTACACTTGAAACTGTGTATGGAGTCAGCCTCCACCACATCACTTCCTAATGCATTCCATTTGTCAACCACTCTGACACTAAAAAAGTTCTTTCTAATATCTCTGTGGCTCATTTGGGCGCTCAGTTTTCACCTGTGTCCCCTTGTGCGTGTGCCCCTTGTGTTAAATAGCCTGTCTTTATCTACCCTATCAATTCCCTTGAAAATCTTGAATGTAGTGATCATGTCCCCTCTAACTCTTCAGTCTTCCAGCGAAGTGAGGTTCAATTCCCGCAGTCTCTCCTCGTAGCTCATACCTCTCAGCTCGGGTACTAGTCTGGTGGTAAACCTTTGAACCTTTTCCAGTTTAGTCTTATTCTTGACTAGATATGGACTCCATGCTGGGGCTGCATACTCCAGAATTGGCCTGACATATGTGGTATACAAAGTTCTGAATGATTCTTTACACAAATTTCTGAATGCCGTTCTTATGTTGGCCAGCCTGGCATATGCCGCTGATGTTATCCTCTTGATATGTGCTGCAGGAGACAGGTCTGGCGTGATATCAACTCCCAAGACTTTTTCTTTCTCTGACTCCTGAAGGATTTCCTCTCCCAGATGATACCTTGTATTTGGCCTCCTGCTCCCTACACCTATCTTCCGTACATTACATTTGGTTGGGTTGAACTCTAACAACCACTTGTTCGACCATTCCTTCAGTTTGTCTAGGTCTTCTTGAAGCCTCAAACAGTCCTCTTCTGTCTTAATCCTTCTCATAATCTTGGCATCATCCGCAAACATTGAGAGAAATGAATCTATACCCTCCGAGAGATCATTTACATATATCAGAAACAAGATAGGACCGAGTACAGAGCCCTGTGGGACTCCACTGGTGACTTCACGCCAATCAGAGGTCTTACCCCTCACCGTAACTCTCTGCTTCCTATTGCTTAGGTACTCCCTTATCCACTGGAGCACCTTACCAGCTACACCTGCGTGTCTCTCCAGCTTATGTACCAGCCTCTTATGCGGTACTGTGTCAAAGGCTTTCTGACAATCCAAGAAAATGCAGTCCGCCCAGCCCTCTCTTTCTTGCTTAATCTTTGTCACCTGGTCATAGAATTCTATTAAGCCAGTCAGGCAAGATTTACCCTCCCTGAACCCATGTTGTCGATTTGTCACGAAGTCCCTTCTCTCCAGATGTGCTACCAGGTTTTTTCTCACGATCTTCTCCATCACCTTGCATGGTAGACAAGTCAAGGATACTGGCCTGGCCTCTTGCCTGTCGCCCTTTTTGTATATTGGGACCACATTCGCCGTCTTCCATATTTCTGGTAGGTCTCCCGTCTCCAGTGACCTACTATACACTATGGAGAGTGGCAAGCAAAGTGCCTCTGCACACTCTTTCAGTACCCATGGCGAGATCCCGTCTGGACCAACAGCCTTTCTAACATCCAGATCCAGCAGGTGTCTCTTGACCTCCTCTCTCGTAATTTCAAACTCTTCCAAGGCCGCCTGGTTTACGTCCCTTTCTCCTAGCACAGTGACCTCACCTTGTTCTGTTGTGAAGACCTCTTGGAATCTCTTGTTGAGTTCATCACACACCTCTTTGTCATTCTCTGTATACCTGTCCTCGCCTGTTCTAAGTTTCACTACCTGTTCTTTCACTGCTGTTTTCCTTCTGATGTGACTGTGGAGTAGCTTTGGTTCGGTCTTGGCTTCGTTTGCTATATCATTTTCATAACTTTCATCTGCTTCTCTTCTCACCCTGACGTACTCATTCCTGGTTCTCTGGTATCTCTCTCTGCTTTCTGGTGTTCTGTTATTCCGGAAGTTCCTCCACGCCCTTTTGTTCAGTACCTTTGCTTCCATACATGCCCTATTATACCATGGATTCTTCTTTTGTTTCTCGGATTTTTTCTTTTGGGCCGGGATGTATCTGCTTACTGCCTCCTGACACTTTTGAGTGACATAGTCCGTCATACCCTGTACAGACTTGTCTCTGAGGTCTGTGTCCCAAGGTATTTCCCTTAGGAAGCTTCTCATCTCCTCATAATTCCCCTTTCGGTTTGCCAGCCTTTTGTTTCCTAGTCCTTTTTCGGGGGGAATAATTCCGAGCTCTACCAGGTACTCAAAGTTCAATACACTGTGATCACTCATTCCCAAGGGTGCTTCCATCTTGACTTCCCTTATATCCCACTCATTTAGGGTAAATATCAGATCAAGCATTGCTGGTTCATCCTCTCCTCTCATTCTTGTTGGATCCCTGATGTGCTGGCTTAGAAAGTTTCTTGTTGCCACGTCCAGCAGCTTAGCTCTCCATGTTTCTTGTCCTCCATGCGGGTCTCTGTTCTCCCAATCTATCTTCCCATGGTTGAAGTCTCTCATTATTAGAAGTCCAGATCCATTCCTGCTAGCAACAGAAGCTGCTCTCTCTATTATGTTAATGGTGGCCATATTGTTTCTATCATATTCCTGTCTGGGTCTTCTGTCATTTGGTGGTGGATTATATATGACTACGACTATAATTTTTTGCCCTCCAGTTTTTATTGTTCCTATTATGTAGTCACTGAATTCTTCACATCCCTGAACAACCAACTCCTCAAAATCCCAGCCTTTTCTTACCAGCAGAGCTACACCACCCCCACCTCTTCCTTCTCTCTCTTTCCTCATAACATAATAGTCTTGTGGGAACACTGCATTTGTTATTGTTTTTGTCAGCTTTGTTTCTGTGAAAGCTATTATGTCTGGGTTTTCCTCTAGTACCCATTCTCCAAGTTCATTTGCCTTATTTGTAATACCATCTATGTTAGTGTACATTGTCTTGAGGCTCACTTTCTTCTGTCCCTTCTCAAATCTCCTCCTTGGTGAATGTTCTGCTGGTGGAGGAAGCTGTGCCATGGGTGTGAGGATTTGTGAGGTGGATGCCAGGGTCGCAAAGGATACTGGGATGAGGGGTGGGGGCTCAAGTGAAGGGGAAAGGACAGGAAGGGTATGGGGTGAACGGGGCGGTAGGACAGGAAGGAAAGGGGGGTTTTCTATGCAGAGGAGGGTGGTGGGGTTGCCCTCTCCGCTCGTGTTACTGGGTAGCTGGTTGTGGGTTCCCCCCCTCGCCTCTGGGGGTGATGTGTTGGGAGCTGTGGTTTCCTGGTTTTCCCCTCTCGCCCTGCGCTTCTTCCTTGCTTCTGCCGCCATGGCCCTCTCCTCCCTCGTCATGTCCCTCTGGAGGAATACTTTTTTGAATTCTCCCACATGTTGCAGGTGGCTTTTCTTTGTTACAATCGTGTCCTTTGTGTTCTCGTTTGAAAACACTATCTTTAACACACGGTCTCGGTCTTTCTTGTACCAGCCTAACCTGAAAACCTTCTCAATGCTATGCTCAGCCCCTTCCATGTCTAGTGCCTTCAGTATTTCATTCACTGCCGCTTTGTCCTTATCATTCCATTCTTTCCTATTAGAGCCTTCCTGCTCTTTAATACCTACAGCTACCACTGCTCTTTTTCCTTTCCAGCAGCTGGGTAGTGGAGTGTGCCGCTTCCTGTGAGGTGGCTGCTTTCATGGCTACCTCCATCACTGCAGACATTACTTCAGAGTTGTTGTTTTTTAGCATTTCTGCAAATGTTGCTTTAAATGTGGCATTCTCTTCCAAAGTACTATTACCACCACCTCCCTGGGTGGTTATCTGAGTCTCAGCATCGATACTGTTCTTTTTGAGGGCTCTAATCTCCTCCTTTGCTGCTGTCAGCTCTCTTTTAAGGTTGTTTATTTCATTCTTCATTTCCTGCATCATTTCCTGCATCTCACTCTTGATGTCCTCCAGAAACTGGGCGAACATTTCCTTCATTTCGTCGCCTGAACTTTTCCCTGTTCCCCTGTTGCTTCTGGCTGTCATGCTTGACCCTGTTCCTAGTTGTGCCGTGATAGGATTCGTCAGAAGGGCAGAGCGGGGTGGGGGAGAGAGAGATAGAGAGGGGAGAGAGAAAGATAGATAGAGGGAGGGAGGGAGAGAGATAAAGAGAGAGATAAAGAGAGAGAGAGAGAGAGAGAGAGAGAGAGAGAGAGAGAGAGAGAGAGAGAGAGAGAGAGAGAGAGAGAGAGAGAGAGAGAGAGAGAGAGAGATAAAGAGAGATAGAGAAAGGGAGGGAGGGAGAGAGATAAAGAGAGAGATATAAAGAGAGAGGGAGAGAGATAAAGAGATAGATAGAGAGAGGGAGGGAGGGAGAGAGATAAAAAAGAGAGAGAGAGAGAGAAAGAGAGAGAGCGAGAGAGAGAGAGAGAGAGAGAGAGAGAGAGAGAGAGAGAGAGAGAGAGAGAGAGAGAGAGAGAGAGAGAGAGAGAGAGAGAGAGAGAGAGAGAGAGGGGGGGAGAGAGAGAGAGAGGGAGAGAGAGAGAGATAAAGAGAGAGGGGGAGAGAGAGAGATAAAGAGAGAGGGGGAGAGAGAGATAAGAGAGAGGGGGAGAGAGAGAGATAACGAGAGAGGGGGAGAGAGAGAGAGATAAAGAGAGAGGGAGAGAGAGAGAGATAAAGAGAGAGGGAGAGAGAGAGAGAGATAAAGAGATAGAGAGGAGAAAGTGAAGAGGGAGAGAGTATGTGTAAGGGGGATGCGGGGGACTGGGGGGTGGGGGGGCGGTGGTGGCGACCAGGTGAGGTCAGGTCAGGTCAGATGGGGGTAAGAGAGGAGGTGGGGTATAGTAGGGGCTTGGCTCTTTCCAGAAAAGGTGTTAATCCTTTCTTCCCTGACTGGACGTTTGTGTGTGCCTATGTGTGTGCGTTTTTGCGTGTGCGTGCGTGCATACGTACGTGGGGGTGCGTGCGTGCGCGAGTGCGTGTACACGAGATCCCTTAAGTGTTACCTCTACCCAAATGAGCCACTTTGAGATTTTAAATATATATGATATACCGAACAAGAATTTGATAATATTTTACCTCGTACTGTACACCTGATTAAGTGACCAGAGACGGGGTACATACCAGTCTTCCTTTCCGCTTACACAACTAGATGAGTAATGATGATGTGTGGTTGACGATGGTGCTCCGTCGTCGCCTGTGTGTTAGTGTGTGTGTGTGTGTGTGTGTGTGTGTGTGTGTGTGTGTGTGTGTGTGTGTGTGTGTGTGTGTGTGTGTGTGTGTGTGTGTGTATTCACCAAGTTGTGTTTGTGGGGGGTTGAGCTTTGCTCTTTTGGCCCGCCTCTCGACTATCAATCAGCTGATTACTAACTACTACTTTTTTCTCCACACAACACACACACACACACACACACACACACACACACACACACACACACACACACACACACACACCAGGAAGCAGCCCGTGACAGCTGATTAACTCCCAATTACCTATTATTTGTTTCTGCCTGGTGCAGGAATCGAACCCGCGCCACAGAATTACGAGTCCTGCGCGTTATCCACCAGGCTACCAGGCCCCTTGTGTGTGAGTGTGTGTGTGAGTGTGTGTGTGTGTGTGTGTGTGTGTGTGTGTGTGTGTGTGTGTGAAAAATTAGTTAGTAGTTGGTAACAGTTGGTTGATTGACAGTTGAGAGTCAGGCTGAAAGAGCAGAGCTCAACCCCTGCAAGCACAACTAGGTGAATACACACACACACGCTCGTGCGCGCGTGCGCGTGCGTCAGGGGACCCACAAGAATGAGAGGCAACGATGAACTAGCGAGACGACCTATTCTTTACTCTGAACGTCTTCGACATAAGGGAAATCAACTTGGAAGCCCCCGTGGGAAGGAGCGATCACAGTGTACTGATGTTAGAGTATCTGGTCGAAGAGGGGCTAATGTACACAAGGAAAGGACCTGAATTCAAAAGGATGGCATTCCGAAATGGAAACTATGTAGAAATATGCATATTTCTAATAGATATAATATGGGAAACAGAGCTCAGAGGGAAGACGACCTAAGAGATGATAAGAGATGATAAGAGAGTGTAAGGAGGCAGCAGACAAGTTTGTCCCAGTCCAAAAGGACAATAACAAATGCAGATGAGAAACCGATGGATTAATCAGAGATGTAAGCTAACTAAGTAACTAAGTACAATGGCGTCGAGAAACTATATAAATAACAGGACATAAGTGAGCAGAGAAAGATACCAGAGAGCCAGGAATGAATGTGTCAGGGTGAGAAGAGAGGCAGAAAGACAATATCGGAATGACAGCAAGACAAAGACTTAACCTAAACTGCTGCACAGCCACATCAACAGGAAAACAACAGTGAAGGTAATGGTAATGAAAATATAGATTTGGACCAACAGGTTCATCACAAATGACAAGGAAGTGTGCGAGGAACTCAATAAGAAGTTCCAGGAGGCCACACAGAAATCACAATTACGTGATACATCAAATGAACAAATCCACAAGGGCCGTGACGAGGATTCGAACCTGCGTCCGAGAGCATCCCAGACGCTGCCTTAATCGACCATGTCGATTAAGGAGGTCTGGGTCAATCAACAAGGTCGATTGACCATGTCGTAGCTCAGTCGATTAAGGCAGCGTCTGGGATGCTCTCGGACGCAGGTTCGAATCTTCGTCACGGCTCTTGTGGATTTGTTCTTCCAGGAGGTCTTCACATTAGAGCAAGGAGAAGTTCCAGAGATATCCAGAGGGAACAGATAACCAGGCACCACTGGAGGAGCTTGGGATTACTAGTGGGGACGTGAGGAAGCATCTGATAGAGTTGGATGTGACAAAGACTATAGGCCCGGATGGACTCACAATGGATACTAAAAGAGGAGCAGAAGTATTGTCCTTGCCTCTCTCTATGATGAATAACAAATCACTGGTAACAGGAGAACTGCCAAAATTTTGGAAGACGACTATACAAGAAGGGTGACAGACAGGAGGCACTGAACTACAGGCCAGTGTCCCTTACTGGCATACATGAAAGGTAATGGAGAAGATTGTGTGAAAAAAATAGTAGAACATCTGGAGCAAAAAACTTTGTAACAAATCATAAGCATAGTTTCAGGGATGGCAGATCTTGCCTTACAGATTAACTGAACCAGGTAATAAAAATCAGGCAAGAAAGAGAGGAGTGGGTAGACTGCATATTTTTTAACTGCCAGAAAGACTTTGACACAGTACCACATAGTAGACAAGTGCACAAGCTGGAGATGCAGGCAGGAGTGAAAGGAAAGATATTCCATTTTATAAAGGAAGCAATAGAAGGCAGCAAATCACTGTGAGGGATGAGGTCACGGAATGGCGAGACGTCACAAGTGGAGTCCCGCAGGGGTCAGTCCTTGGACCTATACTGTTTCTGATATACGTAAATGATCTCCCAGAGGGTATAGTCTCATTCCTCTCAATGCTTTCTGTTGATGATGCCAAAATATGAAGAAAATTAAGACAGGGGAAGACAGCAGGAGGCTGCAAGATGTTCTAGACAAAACGAAGGAAAGGTCCAACTAATGGCTACTCTAGTTCAACACAAGTAAATGTAAGGTAATGAAATTAGGCAGAGTAAACAGAAGGCCAGACACTGGATATCAATTGGGTCATGAAGTCCTTTAAGAAACGTAGAGAGAGAAAGACCTAAGAGTTGGTATTACGCCGAACTACTTCTTTAACATCAAAAGAATATCGTCAGCGGAGTATGCGAGGCTGGCTAACATTAGAATGGCCTTTAGAAATATGTTTAATGAGTAATTCAAAAACCACATATGTAAGATCAATCAGGGAGTATACGGCCCCAGCATGGAGCCCGACCCTTATCAACCACAAGACGAAGCTGGAAAAAGTTCAGAGGTATGCCACTAGGCTAGTCCCAGAACTAAGAGGCATGAGTTACGAAGAAATGCTGCGTGAAATGTATCTCACGTCGCCAGAAGACAGAAGAGCTCAGGAAGAAATGATCACAATATTCAAAATTCCCAGGGGAATTGACAGGGTAGATAAGGAGGGATTATTTAACACTGGTGGTACACGCACAAGGGGACACAGGTGGAGACTGGGTACCCAAATGAACCACAGGCACATTAAACAGATTTTTTCAGTGTCAGAGTAGTTAACAGGTGGAATGCATTAGGCAGTGATGTGGTGGAGGCTGACTCCATACACAGCTTTAAGTGTAGAGATGATAGAGCCCAGTAGGCTCAGGAACCTATACACCAGTTGATTGAGGGTTGTGAGGCGGGACCAAAGAGTCGAAGCTCAACCCTCGCAAGCACAACTAGATAAGTACACCGTCGCCACCTTCACACTTACACATTCCTCCACGACCACCGTGACCCCCCCCCCACACCGTCATGGGAATCCTAATCCCATCCCCAAACTCCTGCACCCTCTCTCTCTCTCCATCCCCTTCTCTACTCTCCCTCTCTCCTCTCTCTCTCTTCCTCTATCTCTCTTCTTCTTCTCTCAGCTCTTCTCATCCTCTCCTGTCTCACTCTCTCTCTCTACTCTTCTCCTCTCTCCGCCTCTCTCATCTCTCTCTCTCTCTCTTCTCTCTCTCTCTCTCCCTCTCTCTCCTCTCCCTCTTCCCTTCTCCCTCTCCCTCGTCCCTCTCCCTCTCTCTCGCTCTCCCTCTCCCTCTCTCTCTCCTCTCTCCCTCCTCTCTCCTCTACCTCTCTTCTCCTTCTCCCTCTCTCTATATCGTCCCTCTACTTCTCTCTCTCCCTCTCCCTCTCTCTCTCTCGCCCTGTCTCTCTCTCTCCCTCTCTCTCTCTCTCACCTCTCTCTCTCTCTCCATCCCTCTCTCTCCTCTCTCTGTCTCTCTGTCTCTCTGTCTCTCTCTCTCTCTCTCCTCTCTCTCGTCTCTCTCTCCCTCTCTCTTCTCTCTCTCCCTCTGTCTCTCCTCTCTCTCTCTCTCTCTCTCTCTCTCGGTCTCTCTCTCTCTCCTCTCTCTCTCTCTACTCTCTCTCCTCTCATCTCTCTCTCTCCTCTCTCTCTCTCTCTCGTCTCTCTCGTCTCTCTCTCTCTCTCTCATTCCCTCTCTCTCTCCCTCTCTCTCTCTCTCTCCTTCTCTCTTCTCTCTCATGTGCTGGCTTACTACACATTCTTCAATAACTTACACTTTCATATTTACTACGGCAAACATAGGTAAGAACATTAAGGTGAGCACACACGAGGATAAAGACGACTACCTGGGAAGTGTTTGTGGGAAGTGTTGTGGGAAGTGTTGTGGTGGGAAGTGTTGTTGGGAAGTGGTGTGGGAAGTGTTGTGGGAAGGTTGTGGGAAGTGTTGTGGTGGGAAGTGTTGTGGGAAGTGTTGTGGGAAGTGTTGTGGGAAGTGTTGTGGTGAAGTGTTGTGGTGAAGTGTTGTGGGAAGTGTTGTGGGAAGTGTTGTGGGAAGTGTTGTGGGAAGTGTTGTGGTGGGAAGTGTTGTGGGAAGTGTTGTGGGAAGTGTTGTGGGAAGTGTTGTGGGAAGTGTTGTGGGAAGTGTTGTGGTGAAGTGTTTGTGGTGGGAAGTGTTGTGGGAAGTGTTGTGGGAAGTGTTGTGGGAAGTGTTGTGGGAAGTGTTGTGGTGAAGTGTTGTGGTGGGAAGTGTTGTGGGAAGTGTTGTGGGAAGTGTTGTGGGAAGTGTTGTGGGAAGTGTTGTGGGAAGTGTTGTGGTGAAGTGTTGTGGGAAGTGTTGTGGGAAGTGTTGTGGGAAGTGTTGTGGGAAGTGTTTGGATGTTGTGGAAGTGTTGTGGGAAGTGTTGTGGGAAGTGTTGTGGGAAGTGTTGTGGTGAAGTGTTGTGGGTGGGAAGTGTTGTGGGAAGTGTTGTGGGAAGTGTTGTGGTGAAGTGTTGTGGTGGGAAGTGTTGTGGGAAGTGTTGTGGGAAGTGTGTGTGGTGAAGTGTTGTGGGAAGTGTTGTGGTGAAGTGTTGTGGTGAAGTGTTGTGGTGAAGTGTTGTGGGAAGTGTTTGTGGTGAAGTGTTGTGGGAATGTGTGTGGAAGTGTTGTGGGAAGTGTTGTGGTGAAGTGTTGTGGGAAGTGTTGTGGAAGTGTTGTGGGAAGTGTTTGTGGTGGGAAGTGTTGTGGTGGGAAGTGTTGTGGGAAGTGTTGTGGGAAGTGTTGTGGGAGTGCATGTGGGAAGTGCATGTGGTGAAGTGTTGTGGGAAGTGTTGTGGGAAGTGTTGTGGTGAAGTGTTGTGGGAAGTGTTGTGGTGGAAGTAATGTGGGGAAGTGCTGTGGGAAGTGCTGTGGTGAAGTGTGTGGTGAAGTGTTGTGGGAAGTGTTGTGGTGAAGTGTTGTGGGAAGTGTTGTGGTGAAGGGTTGTGGGAAGTGCTGTGGGAAGTGCTGTGGGAAGTGTTGTGGGAAGTGTTGTGGGAAGTGTTGTGGTGAAGTGTTGTGGGAAGTGCTGTGGTGAAGTGTTGTGGAGAAGTGTTGTGGGAAGTGTTGTGGGAAGTGTTGTGGGAAGTGTTGTGGTGAAGTGTTGTGGAGAAGTGTTGTGGGAAGTGTTGTGGGAAGTGTTGTGGTGGGAAGTGTTGTGGTGGGAAGGTTGTGGGAAGTGTTGTGGGAAGTGTTGTGGGAAGTGTTGTGGGAAGTGTTGTGTGGGAAGTGTTGTGGTGGAAGTGTTGTGGGAAGTGTTGTGGGAAGATGGTTTGTGGGAAGTGGTGTGGTGGGAAGTGTTGTGGGAAGTGTTGTGGGAAGGGGAAGTGTTGTGGGAAGTGTTGTGGGGGGAAGTGTTGTGGGAAGTGTTGTGGGAAGTGTTGTGGTGGCAGTGTTGTGGGAAGTGTTGTGGGAAGTGTTGTGGTGAAGTGTTGTGATGAAGTGTTGTGGAAGTGCTGAGGTGAAGTGTTGTGGTGAAGTGTTGTGGTGGGAAGTGTTGTGGGAAGTGTTGTGGGAAGTTTTGTGGTGAAGTGTTTGTGGTGAAGTGTTGTGGGAAGTGTTGTGGTGAAGTGTTGTGGGAAGTGTTGTGGGAAGTGTTGTGGTGAAGTGTTGTGGGAAGTGTTGTGTGAAGTGTTGTGGTGAAGTGTTGTGGGAAGTGTTGTGGGAAGTGTTGTGGGAAGTGTTGTGGGAAGTGTTGTGGGAAGTGTTGTGGTGAAGTGTTGTGGGAAGTGTTGTGGGAAGTGTTGTGGTGAAGTGTTGTGGGAAGTGTTGTGGTGAAGTGTTGTGGTGAAGTGTTGTGGTGAAGTGTTGTGGGAAGTGTTGTGGTGAAGTGTTGTGGGAAGTGTTGTGGTGAAGTGTTGTGGTGAAGTGTTGTGGGAAGTGTTGTGGTGAAGTGTTGTGGGAAGTGTTGTGGTGAAGTGTTGTGGTGAAGTGTTGTGGTGAAGTGTTGTGGGAAGTGTTGTGGTGAAGTGTTGTGGTGAAGTGTTGTGGGAAGTGTTGTGGGAGGTGTTGTGGGAAGTGTTGTGGTGGGAAGTGTTGTGGTGGGAAGTGTTGTGGGAAGTGTTGTGGGAAGTGTTGTGGGAAGTGCTGTGGGAAGTGCTGTGGTGAAGTGTTGTGGGAAGTGTTGTGGGAAGTGTTGTGGTGAAGTGTTGTGGGAAGTGTTGTGGTGAAGTGTTGTGGGAAGTGCTGTGGGAAGTGCTGTGGTGAAGTGTTGTGGTGAAGTGTTGTGGGAAGTGTTGTGGTGAAGTGTTGTGGGAAGTGTTGTGGTGAAGTGTTGTGGGAAGTGCTGTGGGAAGTGCTGTGGGAAGTGTTGTGGGAAGTGTTGTGGAAGTGTTGTGGTGAAGTGTTGTGGGAAGTGCTGTGGTGAAGTGTTGTGGAGAAGTGTTGTGGGAAGTGTTGTGGGAAGTGTTGTGGGAAGTGTTGTGGTGAAGTGTTGTGGAGAAGTGTTGTGGGAAGTGTTGTGGGAAGTGTTGTGGCGGGAAGTGTTGTGGTGGGAAGTGTTGTGGGAAGTGTTGTGGGAAGTGTTGTGGGAAGTGTTTGTGGTGGGAAGTGTTGTGGTGGAAGTGTTGTGGGAAGTGTTGTGGGAAGTGTTGTGGGAAGTGTTGTGGTGGGAAGTGTTGTGGGGAAGTGTTGTGGTGGGAAGTGTTGTGGGAAGTGTTGTGGTGGAAGTGTTGTGGGAAGTGTTGTGGTGGGAAGTGTTGTGGGAAGTGTTGTGTGGGAAGTGTTGTGTGGA
The DNA here is from genome assembly GCF_040958095.1 of Procambarus clarkii. Taxonomy (NCBI): domain Eukaryota; kingdom Metazoa; phylum Arthropoda; class Malacostraca; order Decapoda; family Cambaridae; genus Procambarus; species Procambarus clarkii. The sequence continues at coordinate 27,820,928 of NC_091214.1, forward strand.
AGTGTTGTGGGAAGTGTTTGTGGGAAGTGTTGTGGTGGGAAGTGTTGTGGGGAAGTGTTGTGGGAAGTGTTGTGGTGGGAAGTGTTGTGGTGAAGTGTTGTGGGAAGTGTTATGGTGGGAAGTGTTGTGGGAAGTGTTGTGGTGGGAAGTGGTTGTGGGAAGTGTTGTGGGAAGTGTTGTGGTGGAAGTGTTGTGGGAGGTGTTGTGGTGGGAAGTGTTGTGGTGGGAAGTGTTGTGGGAAGTGTTGTGGTGGGAAGTGTTGTGGGGGAAGTGTTGTGGAAGTGTTGTGTGGGAAGTGTTGTGGTGGAAGTGTTGTGGTGGGAAGTGTTGTGGGAAGTGTTGTGGTGGGAAGGTGTTGTGGGAAGTGTTGTGGTGGGAAGTGTTGTGGGAAGTGTTGTGGGAAGTGTTGTGGGAAGTGTTGTGGTGGGAAGTGTTGTGGGAAGTGTTGTGGGAAGTGTTGTGGGAAGTGTTGTGGTGGGAAGTGTTGTGGGAAGTGTTGTGGGAAGTGTTGTGGTGGAAGTGTTGTGGGAAGTGTTGTGGGAAGTGTTGTGGTGAGAAGTGTTGTGGGAAGTGTTGTGGGAAGTGTTGTGGGAAGTGTTGTGGTGGGAAGTGTTGTGGGAAGTGTTGTGGGAAGTGTTGTGGGAAGTGTTGTGGGAAGTGTTGTGAGAAGTGTTGTGGTGGGAAGTGTTGTGGGAAGTGTTGTGGGAAGTGTTGTGGGAAGTGTTGTGGGAAGTGTTGTGGTGGGAAGTGTTGTGGAAAGTGTTGTGGGAAGTGTTGTGGTGGGAAGTGTTGTGGGAAGTGTTGTGGGAAGTGTTGTGGTGGGAAGTGTTGTGGGAAGTGTTGTGGTGGAAGTGTTGTGGGAAGTGTTGTGGGAAGTGTTGTGGGAAGTGTTGGTGGGAAGTGTTGTGGGAAGTGTTTGTGGGAAGTGTTGTGGAAGTGTTGTGGGAAGTGTTGTGGTGAAGTGTTGTGAAGTGTGGGAAGTGTTGTGGGAAGTGTTGTGGGAAGTGTTGTGGGAAGTGTTTTGGTGGGAAGTGTTGTGGGAAGTGTTGTGGGAAGTGTTGTGGTGGGAAGTGTTGTGGGAAGTGTTGTGGGAAGTGTTGTGGGAAGTGTTGTGGGAAGTGTTGTGGGAAGTGTTGTGGGAAGTGTTGTGGTGGGAAGTGTTGTGGGAAGTGTTGTGGGAAGTGTTGTGGGAAGTGTGTGGGAAGTGTTGTGGGAAGTGTTGTGGGAAGTGTTGTGGTGGGAAGTGTTGTGGGAAGTGTTGTGGGAAGTGTTGTGGGAAGTGTTGTGGTGGGAAGTATTGTGGGAAGTGTTGTGGGAAGTGTTGTGGGAAGTGTTGTGGGAAGTGTTGTGGGAAGTGTTGTGGGAAGTGTTGTGGGAAGTGTGGGAAGCTTGGACTTAAGTGGTGAGGGCAGACGTACAGTGCATGTGTGTGTGTATTCACCTAGTTGTGCTTGCGGGGGTTGAGCTTTGCTCTTTCGGCCCGCCTCTCAACTGTCAGTCAACTGTTTAACTAACTACTTTTTTACTACTACTACTACCGAGGAAGCAGCCCGTGACAGCTGACTAACTCCCAGGTGTCTATTTACTGCTAGGTAACAGGTGCATTCAGGGTGAAAGAAACTTTGCCCATTTGTTCTGCCTCGTGCGGGAATCGAACCCGCGCCATAGAATTACGAGTCCTGCGCACTATCCACCAGGCTACGAGGCCCCCAGTGTGTTCTCACCTAGTTGTACTCACCTAGTTGTGTTTGCGGGGGTTGAGCTCTGGCTCTTTGGTCCCGCCTCTCAACCGTCAATCAACAGGTGGACAGATTCCTGAGCCTATTGGGCTCTATCATATCTACACTTGAAACTGTGTATGGCGTCAGCCTCCACCACATTACTTCCTAATGCATTCCATTTGTCAACCACTCTGACACTAAAAGAGTTCTTTCTAATATCTCTGTGGCTCATTTGGGCACTCAGTTTCCACCTGTGTCCCCTAGTGCGTGTGCCTCTTGCGTTAAATAGCCTGTATTTATCTACCCTATCAATTCCCTTGAGAATCTTGAATGTGGTGATCATGTCCCCCCTAACTCTTCTCTCTTCCAGCGAAGTGAGGTTTAATTCCCGTAGTCTCTCCTCGTAGTTCATACCTCTCAGCTCGGGTACTAGTCTGGTGGCAAACATTTGAACCTTTTCCAGTTTAGTCTTATCCTTGACTAGATATGGACTCCATGCTGGGGCTGCATACTCCAGGATTGGCCTGACATATGTGGTATACAAAGTTCTGAATGATTCTTTACACAAGTTTCTGAATGCCGTTCGTATGTTGGCCAGCCTGGCAAATGCCGCTGATGTTATCCTCTTGATATGTGCTGCAGGAGACAGGTCTGGCGTGATATCAACCCCTAAATCTTTTTCTTTCTCTGACTCCTGAAGAATTTCCTCTCCCAGATAATACCTTGTATCTGGCCTCCTGCTCCCTACACCTATCTTCATTACATTACATTTGGTTGGGTTAAACTCTAACAACCATTTGTTCGACCATTCCTTCAGCTTGTCTAGGTCTTCTTGAAGCCTCAAACAGTTTTCTTCTGTTTTAATCCTTCTCATAATTTTAGCATCGTCCGTAAACATTGAGAAAAATGAATCGATACCCTCTGGGAGATCATTTACATATATCAGAAACAAGATAGGACCGAGTACAGAGCCCTGTGGGACTCCACTGGTGACTTCACGCTAATCGGAGGTTTCACCCCTCTCCGTTACTCTCTGCTTCCTATTGCTTAGGTACTCCCTTATCCACTGGAGCACCTTACCAGCTACACCTGCCTGTCTCTCCAGCTTTTGTACCAGCCTCTTATGCGGTACTGTGTCAAAGGCTTTCCGACAATCCAAGAAAATGCAGTCCGCCCAGCCCTCTCTTTCTTGCTTAATCTTTGTCACCTGATCATAGAATTCTATCAAGCCTGTAAGGCAAGATTTACCCTCCCTGACCCCATGTTGGCGATTTGTCACGAAGTCCCTTCTCTCCAGATGTGTTACCAGGTTTTTTCTCACGATCTTCTCCATCACCTTGCATGGTATACAAGTCAAGGACACTGGCCTGTAGTTCAGTGCCTCTTGCCTGTCGCCCTTTTTGTATATTGGGACCACATTCGCCGTCTTCCATATTTCTGGTAGGTCTCCCGTCTCCAGTGACCTACTATACACTATGGAGAGAGGCAAGCAAAGTGCCTCTGCACACTTTCAGTATCCATGGTAAGATCCCGTCTGGACCAACAGCCTTTCTAACATCCAGATCCAGCAGGTGTCTCTTGATCTCCTCTCTCGTAATTTCGAACTCTTCCAAGGCCGCCTGGTTTACCTCCCTTTCTCCTAGCACAGTGACCTCACCTTGTTCTATTGTGAAGTCCTCCTGGAATCTCTTGTTGAGTTCTTCACACAGCTCTCTGTCATTCTCTGTATACCTGTCCTCGCCTGTTCTAAGTTTCAATACCTGTTCTTTCACTGTTGTTTTCCTTCTGATGTGACTGTGGAGTAGCTTTGGTTCGGTCTTGTCTTTGTTTGCTATATAATTTTCAAAACTTTTCTCTGCTTCTCTTCTCACCTTGACGTACTCATTCCTGGTTCTCTGGTATCTCTCTCTGCTTTCTGGTGTTCTGTTGTTCCGGAAGTTCCTCCACGCCCTTTTGTTCAGTTTCTTCGCTTTCATACATGCCCTATTATACCATGGATTCTTCTATTGCTTCTCGGATTTTTCATTTTGGGCCGGGATGAACCTGTTTACTGCCTCCTGACACTTTTGGGTAACATAGTCCCATCATACCTTGTACAGACTTATCTCTTAGGTCTGTGTCCCAAGGTATTTCACTTAGGAAACTTCTCATCTGTTCATAATTCCCCTTTCGGTATGCCAGCCTTTTGATTCCTAGTTCTTTTTTGGGGGAGATAATTCCTAGCTCTACCAGGTACTCAAAGTTCAATACACTGTGGTCACTCATTCCCAAGGGCGCTTCTATCTTAACTTCCCTTATATCCCACTCATTTAAGGTAAATATCAAATCAAGCATTGCTGGTTCATCTTCTCCTCTCATTCTTGTTGGTTCCTTGATATGCTGGCTTAGAAAGTTTCTCGTTGCCACGTCCAGCAGCTTAGCTCTCCATGTTTCTGGTCTTCCATGCGGGTCTCTGTTCTCCCAATCTATTTTCCCATGGTTGAAGTCTCTCATAATTAGTAGTCCAGATCCATTCCTGCTAGCAACAGAAGCTGCTCTTTCTATTATGTTAATGGTGGCCATGTTGTTTCTATCATATTCCTGTCTAGGTCTTCTGTCATTTGGTGGTGGATTATATATGACTACGACTATAATTTTTTTCCCTCCATTTGTGACAGTACCTGCTATGTAGTCACTGAAACCTTCACAGCCCTGAATATCCATCTCCTCAAAATCCCAGCCTTTTCTTACCAGCAGACACACCCCCACCTCTTCCTTCCCTCTCTTTCCTCGTAACATAATAGTCCTGTGGGAACACTGCGTTTGTTATCGTTTTCGTTAGCTTTGTTTCTGTGATGGCTATTATGTCTGGGTTTTCCTCTAGTACCCGTTCTCCAAGCTGTGTGTGTGTGTGTGTGTGTGTTTACTAGTTGTGTTTTTGCGGGGGTTGAGCTTTGCTCTTTCGGCCCGCCTCTCAACTGTCAATCAACTGTTTACTAACTACTTTTTTTTTTTTTTTTTTTTCCACACTATACACACACACACACACCCAGGAAGCAGCCCGTGACAGCTGACTAACTCCCAGGTACCTATTTACTGCTAGGTAACAGGGGTGAAAGAAAACTTCATTCAGGGTGAAAGAAACTTTGCCCATTTGTTTCTGCCTCGTGCGGGAATCGAACCCGCGCCACAGAATTACGAATCCTGCGCGCTATCCACCAGGCTACGAGGCCCCTCGTAGCCCCTGTGTGTGTGTGTGTGTGTGTGTGTGTGTGGGTGTGTTGTGTGTGTGTGTGTGTGTGTGTGTGTGTGTGTGTGTGTGTGTGTGTGTGTGTGTGTGCGGGTGGGTACACACGGAAACATTATACATATATTAGACTAACGACTGTGTGGGCTCTCCTAGTATTATATTATTCCACTCTGGAAGGATTTGAGTAAAGTTCTATCCAAGTAAATGTTAGGTAATAACATTTAGTGGAGGAGATAAGAGGCCAGACACTGGATATTGAATGGGAGATGAAGTCCTTCACGAAACGCACAGAAAGAAAAAAAGATCTAGGAGTTGATATCACACCAAACATGTCTCCTGAAACCCCTATCTAAAGAATAACATCTGCGGCGTATGCGAGGCTGGCTAACATCAGAACTGCCTTCAGAAACTTGTGTAAGGAATCATTCAGAACCTTGTATACCACATATGTAAGATCAATCCTGGAGTATGCGGCCCCAGCATGGAGCCCGTACCTTGTCAACCACAAGACGAAGCTGGAAAAAGTTCAGAGGTATGCCACTAGGCCAGTTCCAGAACTAAGAGGCAAGAGTTACGTGGAAAGGCTGAGTGAACTTTACCTCACGTCGCTGGAAGACAGAAGAGCTCGGGGAGACATGATCAGTTTGCACGTGCAGTTTACACCACCAATCAGGTCCACAGTTGTTAAACGGCGGTCATTAAGCAGCTTGAACATTGTAGAATATCTTCATGGTGTCAGAGTATGTTTACTTCTTCTGTCGTAACAGCGTCTGGCCACAGACTGCGATCCACCCAAGGTGGGTATCGTTGCCCCGCCTCTTTTAATGACCCATTTATAGAATTGTTGATCTAAAGTATCTGGTAAAACAATTATTTATTGAGTATATGGATTTATTTTGGCATATTACAATGACATGCTGATAACTGTTAGATGTAATTACATATCCTGATATGGATTTATTTATAGTGAGAGGCCTCCCTTGGGATGGTGTTCACACAAAATGGTCGAGATATGTTGAATTAACACCTCTGCATCTCGAGAGACCTTGTTCTGAAATAGCCATGCCTGGCCCATGGGCGTTCATAGACCATGTTGGACATGTTATGCTATAAAGTTGGTGGAAAATATTCCACAGATCTATGGGAAAAGTGCAAACATTGTACCAATCTATCAAAATGGTAGTTGAGAGGAACCTTTAAATTAGAGACCCGTATCGTTAACAAGCTTGGTAGTCAAAACACTAGAAATAATAGTTAAAGCCAAATGGGTTGAACACCTAGAGAGTAATGACATGATAACACAGTCAGTATTATTGTCGAACAGGAAGATCCTGTGTAACAAATCTACTAAGTTCTCATGATAGAGCCACAGAGATACTACAGGAAAGCAACCCGCTCTCGCACAAGACAGTACATATATGACTTATTGCTTATAGTCACTATTTGGCTGATTAATAAGTACATATGTGGTATATGCCAAGTTATATTTTGTTTCAGAAAGAGATGGTTGGGTTGACTGTGTCTATCTGGACCTAAAAAAAGTTTTTTCAGAGAGTCCCAAACTCTATCCTGTGGGTGGAGTCTGAAACACAGGTAGGGTGGCCAGGGTGTGGATGGTTGTGGAGCCTGGAGCACTGGTAGGGTGGCCAGGGTGTGGATAGTTGTCGACCCTGGAACACAGGTAGGGTGGCCAGGGTGTGGATGGTTGTGGAGCCTGGAGCACAGGTAGGATGGCCAGGGTGTGGATGGTTGTGGAGGAGCCTGGAGCACAGGTAGGGTGGCCAGGGTGTGGATGGTTGTGGAGGAGCCTGGAGCACAGGTAGGGTGGCCAGGGTGTGGATGGTTGTGGAGGAGCCTGGAGCACAGGTAGGGTGGCCAGGGTGTGGATGGTTGTGGAGGAGCCTGGAACACAGGTAGGGTGGCCAGGGTGTGGATGGTTGTGGAGGAGCCTGGAGCACAGGTAGGGTGGCCAGGGTGTGGATGGTTGTGGAGGAGCCTGGAACACAGGTAGGGTGGCCAGGGTGTGGATGGTTGTGGAGGAGCCTGGAGCACAGGTAGGGTGGCCAGGGTGTGGATGGTTGTGGAGGAGCCTGGAGCACAGGTAGGGTGGGCAGGGTGTGGAGGAGCCTGGAACACAGGTAGGGTGGCCAGGGTGTGGAGGAGCCTGGAACACAGGTAGGGTGGCCAGGGGTGGATGGTTGTGGTGGAGCCTGGAACACAGGTAGGGTGGCCAGGGTGTGGAGGAGCCTGGAAAACAGGTAGTGTGGCCAGGGTGTGGAGGAGCCTGGAACACAGGTAGGGTGGCCAGGGTTTGTAGAGGAGCCTGGAACACAGGTAGGGTGGCAGGGTGTGGATGGTGGTGGAGGAGCAACTTCTGCATAAAGAAAGATTTACTTGAGGGGAACAAATTAAAATACCTGAGGGTTAGTAATCCACTGTCACAAAGGGATTAGGGACGTGGAGGTGTGGAGGGGAGGGAATACCTCAGGTGGGGACCTGGCAGGTGTGGAGGGGAGGGAATACCTCAGGTGGGGACCTGGCAGGTGTGGAGGGAGGGGGAATACCTGAGGTGGTGACCTGGCAGGTGTGGAGGGAGGGGGAATACCTCAGGTGGGGACCTGGCAGGTGTGGATGGAGGGGGAATACCTCAGGTGGGGACCTGGCAGGTGTGGAGGGGAGGGGAATACCTCAGGTGGGGACCTGGCAGGTGTGGAAGGGAGGCAATACCTCAGGTGGGGACCTGGCAGGTGTGGAAGGGAGGCAATACCTCAGGTGGGGACCTGGCAGGTGTGGAGGGGAGGGAATACCTCAGGTGGGACCTGGCAGGTGTGCAGGGGAGGGGAATACCTCAGGTGGGGACCTGGCAGGTGTGGAGGGGAGGGGAATACCTCAGGTGGTGACCTGGCAGGTGTGGAGGGGGGGGGAACACCTCAGGTGGGGACCTGGCAGGTGTGGAGGGGGAATACCTCAGGTGGTGACCTGGCAGGTGTGGAGGGGGGGAGGGAACACCTCAGGTGGGGACCTGGACCCAGGTTCGTGAAGCTCCAAGTATGTCGTCGTCAGTAGGTGTGCTACGATGGTTCTTAAGAAGTACCAGCTAAGAACGTGACTACACGCGATTCAGAAAGATGTACTTACGAAGTTATTAGCAACTCTCAAGAAATCACGCAAGATGTCACTAGGGTTTAGGGCTTTTTGTTTGGCCAATCAGAGAGCAGGCAACATTCTTTATGTTAAAGATCTAGCCAATCATGACGCTGGCTTATCGGGGCTCACTTGCCACCTATTTACGTCGAATTTTCTTATAAAATTGGTA
>NC_091214.1:27829693-27994693 GCF_040958095.1 Procambarus clarkii
GGAAATTGAGGAAGAGGTGGGGGTCCCTCGTCCCCCATGGAAGGGGGGTCCATGTCCCTCGTCCCCCATGGAAGAAGGGGGCCAGAGGAGGGGTGAGGGCTGGGCGGGTTTTGGGGGTTGAGGGGTTAAGGGGGTCCCTGGAATGTGGGATGAAGTAGATGGATTTGAAAGCATTGGGGTCAGAGGGGACAAGGAGTTGTTGGGGTGATAATCAGGGGCGGTGGATGGGAGGACTGATTTGGGGAGGGCGTAACCTGGAAAGCAGTTGTGGGGTGGTTAGTAAGGGCGGGGTGGGTAACTACGCCTGAATGGTATGAGTGTTGTCATGCAGGTCGGCTCGCACTGTGGGCTATTGGTCATCTTTTCTCATATATCTATCAATATACACATTATAATAGTTTTCGCTAACTCTGAGTAAATGCTTGTTTGTAGTATGAAATCCACTGCCTCTTCATTAGTGAACTGTACCAGGACAGGTCGTTTCTTGTTACAGTTGTAAGGACAAATGCGGAGGTGGATTTCCACCTCATTCCCTGCCATCCGGCTCTAATATCTCTCAAGATCCCCTGTAACTTAAATCTCCACTCCATTCTTTCCTGCCTCAATGCCTTAGCTTCGAGTAATCCATGGATTATGATTGACCTCCTTCTGAGTGAAGGAACATGCTGGTCGCTTCTCCCCTGGATAACCCCCACCCCTCCCCCACTCGCTACTCCATCCCCCACTACTCCCCCCTTCCCTTGCCATGCTTCCCTTATTCCTGCCATATTCAGTTGTAAGCCTGGTTATCTCACTGTCCCATGCTTCCCTGCTCTTTCTCACTTCTTCCTGAATATATTCCATAAGCTCTTGTTATTTTTCTCTGAACCTCAACCTGTATTTTATTAAAAATCTCACTTTTAATCCCATTGATTAGATCATTTATCCAAACATCACTCTTTCTACAATTTTCCTATCAACTTTTCCACAAACCTATCCTCTTCTTCATTCATAATACTGCTGGCCCTAGATGTCCTTCCTGATCTTGTCACTGCTATACCAACCTCACCCACTGGCGTTCCAAGTACTTAACCTATCTGCTAAACACAGTATAGGCGAGTGAGTCTCCTCGTGGTGTAGTAAGGGTTGCGGCCTGGGGTGAGGACACGGCGGTCACAGGTTGAGGCTGTGAGGACACAGTCAGCTGAGGTCTGCTCCACCCTTCACACTCCCACAATGTGTTCAACACCTATTTTCAATTACGCTATTTCTTCTGTTTTTCTTCACTTCCTTATGGTTTGAGTCAGATTCCAAGTTTTTCATTCACTCATACACACTTTTTCACTTCGAGGTAGCCTGATTATCCCTCCCACTTCACTAGTGACCCAGGAGCTCCCAACCCACGAGCATCCACCATGATGGTCCCACCACCATGACGGTCCCACCACCATGACGGTCCCACCACCATGACGGTCCCACCACCACTACTGTTGTGTGTGTGTACTCACCTATTTGTTCTCACCTATTTGTGCTTGCGGGGTTGAGCTTTGGCTCTTTGGTCCCGCCTCTCAACTGTCAATCAACTGGTGTACAGATTCCTGAGCTTACTGGGCTCTATCATATTTACATTTATAACTGTGTATGGAGTCAGCCTCCACCACATCACTGCCTAATGCATTCCATCCGTTAACTACTCTGACACTGAAAAAGTTCCTTCTAACGTCTCTGTGCTCATGTGGGTACTCAGTTTCCACCTGTGTCCCCTTCTTCGTGTCCCACCAGTGTTGAATAATTTATCCTTGTTTACCAGGTCGATTCCTCTGAGGATTTTGTAGGTTTGTGATCATGTCTCCCCTTGCTCTTCTGTCTTCCAGGGTCGTAAGGTGCATTTCCCGCAGCTTTTCCACGTAACTCATGCCTCTTAGTTCTGGGACTAGTCTAGTGGCATACCTCTAGACTTTTTCCAGCTTCGTCTTGTGCTTGACAAGGTACGGGCTCATGCTGGGGCCGTATACTCTAGGATTGGTCTTACATATGTGGTGTACAAGATTCTGAATGATTCCTTACACAGGTTCCTGAAGGCTGTTCTGATGTTAGCCAGTCTCGCATATGCCGCAGACGTTATTCTCTTTATGTGGGCTTCAGGAGACAGGTTTGGTGTGATATCAACTCTAGATACTCCTCTCTGTCCGTTTCATTAAGTACTTCATCTCCTATTCTGTATCCTGTGTCTGGCCTCCTGTTTCCACTGCCTAGTTTCATTACTTTGCATTTACTCGGGTTGAACTTCAACAGCCATTTGTTGTACCATTCACTCTGACTAGGTCATCTTGTAGCCTCCTACTATCATCCTGTGTGTGTGTACTCACCTATTTGTACTCACCTATTTGTGCTTGCAGGATCGAGCATTGACTCTTGGATCCCGCCTTTCCAGCTATCGGTTGTTTACAGCAATGACTCCTGTCCCATTTCCCTATCATACCTAGTTTTAAAAGTATGAATAGTATTTGCTTCCACAACCTGTTTCCCAAGTGCATTCCATTTTTCCACTACTCTCACGCTAAAAGAAAACTTCCTAACATCTCTGTGACTCATCTGAGTTTCCAGTTTCCACCCATGTCCCCTCGTTCTGTTATTATTACGTGTGAACATTCATCTATTTCCACTTTGTCAATTCCTCTGAGTGTTTTATATGTCCCTATCATATCTCCTCTCTCCTTCTTTTCTCTAGTGTCGTAAGGTTCAGTTCCTGCAGACGCTCTTCATATCTCATCCCTCGTAACTCTGGGTCAAGCCTCGTCGCAAACCTCTGAACCTTCTCCAGTTTCTTTATGTGTTTCTTCAGGGGGGGCTCCATGATGGCGCGGTATACTCTAAGAGCTGGGTGCCTTGTAGCCTGGTGGATAGCGCGCAGGACTCGTAATTCTGTGGCGCGGGTTCGATTCCCGCACGAGGCAGAAACAAATGGGCAAAGTTTCTTTCACCCTGAATGCCCCTGTTACCTAGCAGTAAAATAGGTACCTGGGTGTTAGTCAGCTGTCACGGGCTGCTTCCTGGGGTGGAGACCTGGTCGAGGACCGGGCCGCGGGGACACTAAAGCTCCGAAATCATCTCAAGAAGACGGGTCTCACGTAGGCAGTGTAAAGCGCCCTAAAAGCCTCCTCATTTAGGTTTCTGAATGAAGTTCTAATTTTCGCCAGTGTAGAGTACGCTGCTGTCGTTATCCTATTTATATGTGCCTCAGGAGTTAGATTAGGTGTCACATCCACTCCCAGGTCTCTTTCTCGAATCGTTACAGGTAGGCTGTTCCCCTTCATTGTGTACTGTCCCTTTGGTCTCCTATCACCTGATCCCATTTCCATAACTTTACATTTTCTGGTGTAAACTCCAGTATCCATTTCCCTGACCATCTCTGCAACCTGTTTAAGTCCTCTTGTAGGATATTACAATCCTCGTCTGTCACAACTCTTCTCATTAATTTTGCGTCATCCGCAAACATTGACATGTATGATTCCACTCCTGTAAACATATCATTTACGTAAATTAGAAAGAGGATTGGTCACAGCACCGATCCTTGAGGTACTCCACTTGTTACTGTTCGCCAGTCGACTTCTCGCCCCTTACCATTACCCTCTGGCTCCTTCCTGTTAGGTAGTTCTTCACCCATACTAGGGCCTTTCCGCTTACTCCTGCCTGCCTCTCAAGTTTGTATAGCAGTCTCATGTGCGGTACTGTATCAAAGGCCTTTTGGCAGTCAAGAAATATGCAGTCTGCCCAGCCTTCTCTTTGTTACGTTATCATAGAATTCTAAAAGGTTTGTTAGGCATGATTTCCCTGTCCAGAACCCATGTTGGTGCTTGTTACAAACCCAATGCTCTCCAGGTGCTCAACAAGGTCTTAGCCTATTATTCTTTCAAGTATTTTGCAGGGGATGCTTGTCAGTGATACAGGTCTGTAGTTAAGTGCCTCCTCCTATCACCTTTCTTGAAGATCGGCACGACATTTGCCTTCTTCCAGCAACTGGGCAATTCTCCCGACATAAGCGACTCATTAAAGATCATTGCCAGAGGCACGCTGAGAGCCTGCACTGCCTCTTTAAGTATCCACGGTGATACTTTGTCTGGTCCAACAGCTTTATTTGCATCCAGTGTTGTCAACTGTTTCATTACATCCTCTGCTGTCACCTCTATATCTGATAGTCTTTCATCTAGGGTAATCGCTTCTAACAATGGGAGCTGCTCAGGCTCGGTTGTGAACACTCCATGGAATTTTGCATTCAGTACCTCGCAGATTTCCTTGTCGCTTTCTGTACATGCCCCTTCTGTTTTCCTCAGTCTTGTCACTTGGTCATTTATCGACATCTTCCTTCTTTTATGGCTATGTAGTAATTTAGGTTGCTTTTTCGCTTTGACTGCAATATCATTCTCATAATTTCTTTCCGACACTCGTCTTATGTTAATGTAATCATTCCTAGCTCTGTTACATCTAATCCTGTTGTCCTCTGCCCTTTGTCTTCTGTACTTCCTCCACTCCCTCCTGCTTCTCACCTTTTCTTCCTGACACTGTCTATTAAACCATGGGTTATTATATTCCTTCCTGCTTTTTTCCTTTATTGTTGGAATAAATCTCTCTTCAGCCTCCTTGCATTTCAATATGACTTGGTTCATCATACCTTGCACTGTTTTTCCTCTAAGTTCTTCCTCCCACTGCACTTCTCCCAGGTAGTCCCTTATCCTTCTGTAGTCCCCTTTTCTGTAATCAAGTCTCCTTTCCCGGACCTCTTGTCCTTTGGTCACAATTTTAAGCTCCATCATGTAGTCAAAGACTAGGACACAATGGTCACTGGCTCCTAGTGGTATTTCATGTTCCAACTGCTCGATGTCTTCTACATTCTGGGTGAAAATGAGATCTAATAGGCTGGGCGTATCCCCTCCTCTTTTCCTTGTATCTTCCTTCACATGCTGTGTTAGGAAATTCCTGTCAATAATGTCTACCAGCTTCGCTCCCCAGGTCTCCTCCCCGTCATGAGGATTCCTCGTTTCCCAATCTATCTCTCCGTGATTGTGTGTGTGTGTGTGTGTGTGTGTGTGTGTGTGTGTGTGTGTGTGTGTGTGTGTGTGTGTGTGTGTGTGTGTGTGTGCGTGTGTGTGTGTGTGTGTGTGTGTGTGTGTGTGTGTGTGTGTGTGTGTGTGTGTGTGTGTGTGTGTGTGTGTGTGTGTGTGTGTGTGTGTGTGTGTGTGTGTGTGTGTGTGTACTCACCTAGTTGTACTCACCTAGTTGTGTTTGCGGGGATTGAGCTCTGGCTCTTTGGTCCCGCCTCTCAACCGTCAATCAACAGGTGTACAGATTCCTAAGCCTATTGGGCTCTATCATATCTACACTTGAAACTGTGTATGGAGTCAGCCTCCACCACATCACTTCCTAATGCATTCCATTTGTCAACCACTCTGACACTAAGAAAGTTCTTTCTAATATCTCTGTGGCTCATTTGGGCGCTCAGTTTTCACCTGTGTCCCCTTGTGCGTGTGCCCCTTGTGTTAAATAGCCTGTCTTTATCTACCCTATCAATTCCCTTGAAATCTTGAATGTAGTGATCATGTCCCCTCTAACTCTTCAGTCTTCCAGCGAAGTGAGGTTCAATTCCCGCAGTCTCTCCTCGTAGCTCATACCTCTCAGCTCGGGTACTAGTCTGGTGGCAAATCTTTGAACCTTTTCCAGTTTAGTCTTATCCTTGACTAGATATGGACACCATGCTGGGGCTGCATACTCCAGAATTGGCCTGACATATGTGGTATACAAAGTTCTGAATGATTCTTTACACAAATTTCTGAATGCCGTTCTTATGTTGGCCAGCCTGGCATATGCCGCTGATGTTATCCTCTTGATATGTGCTGCAGGAGACAGGTCTGGCGTGATATCAACTCCCAAGTCTTTTTCTTTCTCTGACTCCTGAAGGATTTCCTCTCCCAGATGATACCTTGTATTTGGCCTCCTGCTCCCTACACCTATCTTCCGTACATTACATTTGGTTGGGTTGAACTCTAACAACCACTTGTTCGACCATTCCTTCAGTTTGTCTAGGTCTTCTTGAAGCCTCAAACAGTCCTCTTCTGTCTTAATCCTTCTCATAATCTTGGCATCATCCGGAAACATTGAGAGAAATGAATCTATACCCTCCGAGAGATCATTTACATATATCAGAAACAAGATAGGACCGAGTACAGAGCCCTGTGGGACTCCACTGGTGACTTCACGCCAATCAGAGGTCTTACCCCTCACCGTAACTCTCTGCTTCCTATTGCTTAGGTACTCCCTTATCCACTGGAGCACCTTACCAGCTACACCTGCGTGTCTCTCCAGCTTATGTACCAGCCTCTTATGCGGTACTGTGTCAAAGGCTTTCTGACAATCCAAGAAAATGCAGTCCGCCCAGCCCTCTCTTTCTTGCTTAATCTTTGTCACCTGGTCATAGTATTCTATTAAGCCAGTCAGGCAAGATTTACCCTCCCTGAACCCATGTTGTCGATTTGTCACGAAGTCCCTTCTCTCCAGATGTGCTACCAGGTTTTTTCTCACGATCTTCTCCATCACCTTGCATGGTAGACAAGTCAAGGATACTGGCCTGTAGTTCAGTGCCTCTTGCCTGTCGCCCTTTTTGTATATTGGGACCACATTCGCCGTCTTCCATATTTCTGGTAGGTCTCCCGTCTCCAGTGACCTACTATACACTATGGAGAGTGGCAAGCAAAGTGCCTCTGCACACTCTTTCAGTACCCATGGCGAGATCCCGTCTGGACCAACAGCCTTTCTAACATCCAGATCCAGCAGGTGTCTCTTGACCTCCTCTCTCGTAATTTCAAACTCTTCCAAGGCCGCCTGGTTTACGTCCCTTTCTCCTAGCACAGTGACCTCACCTTGTTCTGTTGTGAAGACCTCTTGGAATCTCTTGTTGAGTTCATCACACACCTCTTTGTCATTCTCTGTATACCTGTCTTCGCCTGTTCTAAGTTTCACTACCTGTTCTTTCACTGCTGTTTTCCTTCTGATGTGACTGTGGAGTAGCTTTGGTTCGGTCTTGGCTTCGTTTGCTATATCATTTTCATAACTTTTCTCTGCTTCTCTTCTCACCCTGACATTCTCATTCCTGGTTCTGTGGTATCTCTCTCTGCTTTCTGGTGTTCTGTTATTCCGGAAGTTCTTCCATGCCCTTTTGTTCAGTACCTTTGCTTCCATACGTGCCCTATTATACCATGGATTCTTCTTTTGTTTCTCGGATTTTTCCCTTTGGGCCGGGATGTATCTGCTTACTGCCTCCTGACACTTTTGGGTGACATAGTCCATCATATCTTGAACAGACTTATCTCTGAGGTCTGTGTCCCACGGTATTTCCCTTAGGAAGCTTCTCATCTCCTCATAATTTCCCTTTCGGTTTGCCAGCCTTTTGTTTCCTAGTCCTTTTTCGGGGGGGATAATTCCGAGCTCTACCAGGTACTGAAAGTTCAATACACTCTGATCACTCATTCCCAAGGGTGCTTCCATCTTGACTTCCCTTATATCCCACTCATTTAGGGTAAATATATGATCAAGCATTGCTGGTTCATCCTCTCCTCTCATTCTTGTTGGATCCCTGATGTGCTGGCTTAGAAAGTTTCTTGTTGCCACGTCCAGCAGCTTAGCTCTCCATGTTTCTGGTCCTCCATGCGGGTCTCTGTTCTCCCAATCTATCTTCCCATGGTTGAAGTCTCCCATTATTAGAAGTCCAGATCCATTCCTGCTAGCAACAGAAGCTGCTCTCTCTATTATGTTAATGGTGGCCATATTGTTTCTATCATATTCCTGTCTGGGTCTTCTGTCATTTGGTGGTGGATTATATATGACTACGACTATAATTTTTTGCCCTCCAGTTTTTATTGTTCCTATTATGTAGTCACTGAAACCTTCACATCCCTGAACAACCATCTCCTCAAAATCCCAGCCTTTTCTTACCAGCAGAGCTACACCACCCCCACCTCTTCCTTCTCTCTCTTTCCTCATAACATAATAGTCCTGTGGGAACACTGCATTTGTTATTGTTTTCGTCAGCTTTGTTTCTGTGAGAGCTATTATGTCTGGGTTTTCCTCTAGTACCCATTCTCCAAGTTCATTTGCCTTATTTGTAATACCATCTATGTTAGTGTACATTGTCTTGAGGCTCACTTTCTTCTGTCCCTTCTCAAATCTCCTCCTTGGTGAATGTTCTGCTGGTGGAGGAAGCTGTGCCATGGGTGTGAGGATTTGTGAGGTGGATGCCAGGGTTGCAGAGGATACTGGGATGAGGGGTGGGGGGTCAAGTGAAGGGGAAAGGACAGGAAGGGTATGGGGTGAACGGGGCGGTAGGACAGGAAGGAAAGGGGGGTTTTCTATGCAGAGGAGGGTGGTGGGGTTGCCCTCTCCGCTCGTGTTACTGGGTAGCTGGTTGTGGGTTCCCCCCTCGCCTCTGGGGGCGATGTGTTGGGAGCTGTGGTTTCCTGGTTTTCCCCTCTCGCCCTGCGCTTCTTCCTTGCTTCTGCCGCCATGGACCTCTCCTCCCTCGTCATGTCCCTCTGGAGGAATACTTTTTTGAATTCTCCCACATGTTGCAGATGGCTTTTCTTTGTTAGAATCGTGTCCTTTGTGTTCTCGTTTGAAAACACTATCTTTAACACATGGTCTCGGTCTTTCTTGTACCAGCCTAACCTGAAAACCTTCTCAATGCTATGCTCAGCCCCTTCCATGTCTAGTGCCTTCAGTATTTCATTCACTGCCGCTTTCTCCTTATCATTCCATTCTTTCCTATTAGAGCCTTCCTGCTCTTTAATACCTACAGCTACCACTGCTCTTTTTCCTTTCCAGCAGCTGGGTAGTGGAGTGTGCCGCTTCCTGTGAGGTGGCTGCTTTCATGGCTACCTCCATCACTGCAGACATTACTTCAGAGTTGTTGTTTTTTAGCATTTCTGCAAATGTTGCTTTTAATGTGGCATTCTCTTCCAAAGTACTATTACCACCACCTCCCTGGGTGGTTATCTGAGTCTCAGCATCGATACTGTTCTTTTTGAGGGCTCTAATCTCCTCCTTTGCTGCTGTCAGCTCTCTTTTTAGGTTGCTTATTTCATTCTTCATTTCCTGCATCATTTCCTGCATCTCACTCTTGATGTCCTCCAGAAACTGGGCAAACATTTCCTTCATTTCGTCGCCTGAACTTTTCCCTGTTCCCCTGGTGCTTCTGGCTGTCATGCTTGACCCTATTCCTAGTTGTGCCGTGATAGGATTCGTCAGAAGGGCAGAGCGGGGTGGGGGAGAGAGAGATAGAGAGGGGAGAGAGAAAGATAGATAGAGGGAGGGAGGGAGAGAGATAAAGAGAGAGAGAGAGAGAGTTAGAGAGAGATAAAGAGAGATAGAGAAAGGGAGGGAGGGAGAGAGATAAAGAGAGATATAAAGAGAGAGGGAGAGAGATAAAGAGATAGATAGAGAGAGAGGGAGGGAGGGAGAGAGATAAAAGAGAGAGAGAGAGAGAAAGAGAGAGAGTGAGAGAGAGAGAGAGAGAGTGAGAGAGAGAGAGAGAGAGAGAGAGAGAGAGAGAGAGAGAGAGAGAGAGAGAGAGAGAGAGAGAGAGAGAGAGGGGGGGGGGGAGAGAGAGAGAGAGGGAGAGAGAGAGAGAGAGAGAGATAAAGAGAGAGGGAGAGAGAGAGAGGGAGAGATAAGGAGAGAGGGAGAGAGAGAGAGGGAGAGAGAGAGAGATAAAGAGAGAGGGAGAGAGAGAGAGAGAGAGAGAGAGAGAGATAAGGAGAGAGGGAGAGAGAGAGAGAGGGAGAGAGAGAGAGATAAAGAGAGAGGGGGAGAGAGAGAGATAAAGAGAGAGGGGGAGAGAGAGAGAGAGATAAAGAGAGAGGGAGAGAGAGAGAGATAAAGAGAAAGGGAGAGAGAGAGAGAGATAAAGAGAAAGGGAGAGAGAGAGAGAGATAAAGAGAAAGGGAGAGAGAGAGAGAGATAAAGAGATAGAGAGGAGAAAGTGGGAGAGGGAGAGAGTATGTGTAAGGGGGATGCGGGGGACTGGGGGGTGGGCGGGGGACTGGGGGGTGGGGGGGCGGTGGTGGCGACCAGGTGAGGTCAGGTCAGGTCAGATGGGGGTAAGAGAGGAGGTGGGGTATAGTAGGGGCTTGGCTCTTTCCAGAAAAGGTGTTAATCCTTTCTTCCCTGACTGGACGCTTGTGTGTGCCTATGTGTGTGCGTTTTTGCGTGTGCGTGCGTGCATACGTACGTGGGCGTGCGTGCGTGCGCGAGTGCGTGTTCACGAGACCCCTTAAGTGTTACCTCTACCTAAATGAGCCACTTTGAGATTTTAAATATATATGATATCCTGAACAAGAATTTGATAATATTTTACCTCGCACTGTACACCTGATTAAGTGACCAGAGAGGGGGTACATACCAGTCTGCCTCCCGCTCACACAACTAGATGAGTAATGATGATGTGTGGTTGACGATGGTGCTCCGTCGTCGCCTGTGTGTTAGTGTGTGTGTGTGTGTGTGTGTGTGTGTGTGTGTGTGTGTGTGTGTGTGTGTGTGTGTGTGTATTCACCAAGTTGTGTTTGCGGGGGTTGAGCTTTGCTCTTTCGGCCCGCCTCTCGACTATCAATCAGCTGATTACTAACTACTACTTTTTTCTCCACACAACATACACACACACACACACACACACACACACACACCAGGAAGCAGCCCGTGACAGCTGATTAACTCCGAATTACCTATCATTTGTTTCTGCCTGGTGCAGGAATCGAACCCGCGCCACAGAATTACGAGTCCTGCGCGTTATCCACCAGGCTACCAGGCCCCTTGTGTGTGAGTGTGTGTGTGTGTGTGTGTGTGTGTGTGTGTGTGTGTGTGTGTGTGTGTGTGTGTGTGTGTGTGTGTGTGTGTGTGTGTGTGTGTGTGTGTGTGTGTGTGTGTGAAAAATTAGTTAGTAGTTGGTAACAGTTGGTTGATTGACAGTTGAGAGTCAGGCTGAAAGAGCAGAGCTTAACCCCTGCAAGCACAACTAGGTGAATACACACACACACGCTCGTGCGCGCGTGCGCGTGCGTCAGGGGACCCACAAGAATGAGAGGCAACGATGAACCAGCGAGACGACCTATTCTTTACTCTGAACGTCTTCGACATAAGGGAAATCAACTTGGAAGCCCCCGTGGGAAGGAGCGATCACAGTGTACTGATGTTAGAGTATCTGGTCGAAGAGGGGCTAATGTACACAAGGAAAGGACCTGAATTCAAAAGGATGGCATTCCGAAATGGAAACTATGTAGAAATATGCATATTTCTAATAGATATAATATGGGAAACAGAGCTCAGAGGGAAGACGACCTAAGAGATGATAAGAGATGATAAGAGAGTGTAAGGAGGCAGCAGACAAGTTCGTCCCAGTCCAAAAGGACAATAACAAATGCAGATGAGAAACCGATGGATTAATCAGAGATGTAAGCTAACTAAGTAACTAAGTACAAGGGCGTGGAGAAACTATATAAATAACAGGACATAAGTGAGCAGAGAAAGATACCAGAGAGCCAGGAATGAATGTGTCAGGGTGAGAAGAGAGGCAGAAAGACAATATCGGAATGACAGCAAGACAAAGACTCAACCTAAACTGCTGCACAGCCACACCAACAGGAAAACAACAGTGAAGGTAATGGTAATGAAAATATAGATTTGGACCAACAGGTTCATCACAAATGACAAGGAAGTGTGCGAGGAACTCAATAAGAAGTTCCAGGAGGCCACACAGAAATCACAATTACGTGATACATCAAATGAACACATCCACAAGGGCCGTGACGAGGATTCGAACCTGCGTCCGAGAGCATCCCAGACGCTGCCTTAATCGACCATGTCGATTAAGGAGGTCTGGGTCAATCAACAAGGTCGATTGACCATGTCGTAGCTCAGTCGATTAAGGCAGCGTCTGGGATGCTCTCGGACGCAGGTTCGAATCTTCGTCACGGCTCTTGTGGATTTGTTCTTCCAGGAGGTCTTCACATTAGAGCAAGGAGAAGTTCCAGAGATATCCAGAGGGAACAGATAACCAGGCACCACTGGAGGAGCTTGGGATTACTAGTGGGGACGTGAGGAAGCATCTGATAGAGTTGGATGTGACAAAGACTATAGGCCCGGATGGACTCTCACTATGGATACTAAAAGAGGAGCAGAAGTATTGTCCTTGCCTCTCTCTATGATGAATAACAAATCACTGGTAACACGAGAACTGCCAAAATTTTGGAAGACGACTATACAAGAAGGGTGACAGACAGGAGGCACTGAACTACAGGCCAGTGTCCCTTACTGGCATACATGAAAGGTAATGGAGAAGATTGTGTGAAAAAAATAGTAGAACATCTGGAGCAAAAAACTTTGTAACAAATCATAAGCATAGTTTCAGGGGTGGAAGATCTTGCCTTACAGATTAACTGAACCAGGTAATAAAAATCAGGCAAGAAAGAGAGGAGTGGGTAGACTGCATATTTTTTAACTGCCAGAAAGACTTTGACACAGTACCACATAGTAGACAAGTGCACAAGCTGGAGATGCAGGCAGGAGTGAAAGGAAAGATATTCCATTTTATAAAGGAAGCAATAGAAGACAGCAAATCACTGTGAGGGATGAGGTCACGGAATGGCGAGACGTCACAAGTGGAGTCCCGCAGGGGTCAGTCCTTGGACCTATACTGTTTCTGATATACGTAAATGATCTCCCAGAGGGTATAGTCTCATTCCTCTCAATGCTTTCTGTTGATGATGCCAAAAATATGAAGAAAATTAAGACAGGGGAAGACAGCAGGAGGCTACAAGATGTTCTAGACAAAACGAAGGAAAGGTCCAACTAATGGCTACTCTAGTTCAACAAAAGTAAATGTAAGGTAATGAAATTAGGCAGAGTAAACAGAAGGCCAGACATTGGATATCAATTGGGTCATGAAGTCCTTTAAGAAACGTAGAGAGAAAAAGACCTAAGAGTTGGTATTACGCCGAACCAATTCTTTAACATCAAAAGAATATCATCAGCGGAGTATGCGAGGCTGGCTAACATTAGAATGGCCTTTAGAAATATGTTTAATGAGTAATTCAGAACCTTATATACCACATATGTAAGATCAATCAGGGAGTATACGGCCCCAGCATGGAGCCCGACCCTTATCAATCACAAGACGAAGCTGGAAAAAGTTCAGAGGTATGCCACTAGGCTAGTCCCAGAACTAAGAGGCATGAGTTACGAAGAAATGCTGCGTGAAATGTATCTCACGTCGCCAGAAGACAGAAGAGCTCAGGAAGAAATGATCACAATATTCAAAATTCCCAGGGGAATTGACAGGGTAGATAAGGAGGGATTATTTAACACTGGTGGTACACGCACAAGGGGACACAGGTGGAGACTGGGTACCCAAATGAACCACAGGCACATTAAACAGATATTTTTTCAGTGTCAGAGTAGTTAACAGGTGGAATGCATTAGGCAGTGATGTGGTGGAGGCTGACTCCATACACAGCTTTAAGTGTAGAGATGATAGAGCCCAGTAGGCTCAGGAACCTGTACACCAGTTGATTGAGGGTTGTGAGGCGGGACCAAAGAGTCGAAGCTCAACCCTCGCAAGCACAACTAGATAAGTACACCGTCGCCACCTTCACACTTACACATTCCTCCACGACCACCGTGACCCCCCCCCCCCCCCACACCGTCATGGAATCCAATCCCATCCCAAACTCCTGCACCCTCTTCTCTCTCTCTCCCTCTCTCTCTCTCTCTCTCTCTCTCTCTCTCTCTCTCTCTCTCTCTCTCTCTCTCTCTCTCTCTCTCTCTCTCTCTCTCTCTCTCTCCCTCTCTCTCTCCCTCTCTCTCTCTCTCTCTCTCTCTCTCTCTCTCTCTCTCTCTCTCTCTCTCTCTCTCTCTCTCTCTCTCTCTCTCTCTCTCTCTCTCTCTCTCTCTCTCTCATGTGCTGGCTTACTACACATTCTTCAATAACTTACACTTTAATATTTACTACGGCACACATAGGTAAGAACATTAAGGTGAGCACACACGAGGATAAGACAATACCTGGGAAGTGTTGTGGGAAGTGTTGTGGGAAGTGTTGTGGTGGGAAGTGTTGTGGGAAGTGTTGTGGGAAGTGTTGTGGGAAGTGTTGTGGGAAGTGTTGTGGTGGGAAGTGTTGTGGGAAGTGTTGTGGGAAGTGTTGTGGGAAGTGTTGTGGTGAAGTGTTGTGGTGAAGTGTTGTGGGAAGTGTTGTGGGAAGTGTTGTGGGAAGTGTTGTGGGAAGTGTTGTGGTGGGAAGTGTTGTGGGAAGTGTTGTGGGAAGTGTTGTGGGAAGTGTTGTGGTGAAGTGTTGTGGTGGGAAGTGTTGTGGGAAGTGTTGTGGGAAGTGTTGTGGTGAAGTGTTGTGGTGGGAAGTGTTGTGGGAAGTGTTGTGGGAAGTGTTGTGGGAAGTGTTGTGGGAAGTGTTGTGGTGAAGTGTTGTGGGAAGTGTTGTGGGAAGTGTTGTGGGAAGTGTTGTGGGAAGTGTTGTGGGAAGTGTTGTGGGAAGTGTTGTGGGAAGTGTTGTGGGAAGTGTTGTGGTGAAGTGTTGTGGTGGGAAGTGTTGTGGGAAGTGTTGTGGGAAGTGTTGTGGTGAAGTGTTGTGGGAAGTGTTGTGGGAAGTGTTGTGGGAAGTGTTGTGGTGAAGTGTTGTGGTGAAGTGTTGTGGTGAAGTGTTGTGGGAAGTGTTGTGGTGAAGTGTTGTGGGAAGTGTTGTGGGAAGTGTTGTGGGAAGTGTTGTGGTGAAGTGTTGTGGGAAGTGTTGTGGGAATTGTGGGAAGTGTTGTGGTGGGAAGTGTTGTGGTGGGAAGTGTTGTGGGAAGTGTTGTGGGAAGTGTTGTGGGAAGTGCTGTGGGAAGTGCTGTGGTGAAGTGTTGTGGGAAGTGTTGTGGGAAGTGTTGTGGTGAAGTGTTGTGGGAAGTGTTGTGGTGAAGTGTTGTGGGAAGTGCTGTGGGAAGTGCTGTGGTGAAGTGTTGTGGTGAAGTGTTGTGGGAAGTGTTGTGGTGAAGTGTTGTGGTGAAGTGTTGTGGTGAAGTGTTGTGGGAAGTGTTGTGGTGAAGTGTTGTGGGAAGTGTTGTGGGAAGTGTTGTGGGAAGTGTTGTGGTGAAGTGTTGTGGGAAGTGTTGTGGGAAGTGTTGTGGGAATTGTGGGAAGTGTTGTGGTGGGAAGTGTTGTGGGAAGTGTTGTGGGAAGTGCTGTGGGAAGTGCTGAGGTGAAGTGTTGTGGGAAGTGTTGTGGGAATTGTTGTGGTGAAGTGTTGTGGGAAGTGTTGTGGTGAAGTGTTGTGGGAAGTGCTGTGGGAAGTGCTGTGGTGAAGTGTTGTGGTGAAGTGTTGTGGGAAGTGTTGTGGTGAAGTGTTGTGGGAAGTGTTGTGGTGAAGTGTTGTGGGAAGTGCTGTGGGAAGTGCTGTGGGAAGTGTTGTGGGAAGTGTTGTGGGAAGTGTTGTGGTGAAGTGTTGTGGGAAGTGCTGTGGTGAAGTGTTGTGGAGAAGTGTTGTGGGAAGTGTTGTGGGAAGTGTTGTGGGAAGTGTTGTGGTGAAGTGTTGTGGAGAAGTGTCGTGGGAAGTGTTGTGGGAAGTGTTGTGGTGGGAAGTGTTGTGGGAAGTGTTGTGGGAAGTGTTGTGGGAAGTGTTGTGGTGGGAAGTGTTGTGGTGGGAAGTGTTGTGGGAAGTGTTGTGGGAAGTGTTGTGGGAAGTGTTGTGGTGGGAAGTGTTGTGGGAAGTGTTGTGGTGGGAAGTGTTGTGGGAAGTGTTGTGGGAAGTGTTGTGGGAAGTGTTGTGGTGAAGTGTTGTGATGAAGTGTTGTGGGAAGTGCTGAGGTGAAGTGTTGTGGTGAAGTGTTGTGGTGGGAAGTGTTGTGGGAAGTGTTGTGGGAAGTGTTGTGGTGAAGTGTTGTGGTGAAGTGTTGTGGGAAGTGTTGTGGTGAAGTGTTGTGGGAAGTGTTGTGGGAAGTGTTGTGGTGAAGTGTTGTGGGAAGTGTTGTGGTGAAGTGTTGTGGTGAAGTGTTGTGGGAAGTGTTGTGGGAAGTGTTGTGGTGAAGTGTTGTGGGAAGTGTTGTGGGAAGTGTTGTGGTGAAGTGTTGTGGGAAGTGTTGTGGGAAGTGTTGTGGTGAAGTGTTGTGGGAAGTGTTGTGGTGAAGTGTTGTGGTGAAGAGTTGTGGTGAAGTGTTGTGGGAAGTGTTGTGGTGAAGTGTTGTGGGAAGTGTTGTGGTGAAGTGTTGTGGTGAAGTGTTGTGGGAAGTGTTGTGGTGAAGTGTTGTGGTGAAGTGTTGTGGTGAAGTGTTGTGGGAAGTGTTGTGGTGAAGTGTTGTGGTGAAGTGTTGTGGGAAGTGTTGTGGGAGGTGTTGTGGGAAGTGTTGTGGTGGGAAGTGTTGTGGTGGGAAGTGTTGTGGGAAGTGTTGTGGGAAGTGTTGTGGGAAGTGCTGTGGGAAGTGCTGTGGTGAAGTGTTGTGGGAAGTGTTGTGGGAAGTGTTGTGGTGAAGTGTTGTGGGAAGTGTTGTGGTGAAGTGTTGTGGGAAGTGCTGTGGGAAGTGCTGTAGTGAAGTGTTGTAGTGAAGTGTTGTGGGAAGTGTTGTGGTGAAGTGTTGTGGGAAGTGTTGTGGTGAAGTGTTGTGGGAAGTGCTGTGGGAAGTGCTGTGGGAAGTGTTGTGGGAAGTGTTGTGGGAAGTGTTGTGGTGAAGTGTTGTGGGAAGTGCTGTGGTGAAGTCTTGTGGAGAAGTATTGTGGGAAGTGTTGTGGGAAGTGTTGTGGGAAGTGTTGTGGGAAGTGTTGTGGGGAAGTGTTGTGGGAAGTGTTGTGGGAAGTGTTGTGGTGGGAAGTGTTGTGGTGGGAAGTGTTGTGGGAAGTGTTGTGGGAAGTGTTATGGGAAGTGTTGTGGTGGGAAGTGTTGTGGTGGGAAGTGTTGTGGGAAGTGTTGTGGGAAGTGTTGTGGTGGGAATTGTTGTGGGAAGTGTTGTGGTGGGAAGTGTTGTGGGAAGTGTTGTGGGAAGTGTTGTGGGAAGTGTTGTGGTGGGAAGTGTTGTGGGAAGTGTTGTGGTGGGAAGTGTTGTGGGAAGTGTTGTGGGAAGTGTTGTGGGAAGTGTTGTGGTGGGAAGTGTTGTGGCAAGTGTTGTGGGAAGTGTTGTGGTGGGAAGTGTTGTGGGAAGTGTTGTGGGAAGTGTTGTGGTGGGAAGTGTTGTGGTGGGAAGTGTTGTGGGAAGTGTTGTGGGAAGTGTTGTGGTGGGAAGTGTTGTGGGAAGTGTTGTGGTGGGAAGTGTTGTGGTGGGAAGTGTTGTGGTGGGAAGTGTTGTGGGAAGTGTTGTGGTGGGAAGTGTTGTGGTGGGAAGTGTTGTGGGAAGTGTTGTGGGAAGTGTTGTGGTGGGAAGTGTTGTGGGAAGTGTTGTGGGAAGTGTTGTGGGAAGTGTTGTGGTGAAGTGTTGTGGTGGGAAGTGTTGTGGTGGGAAGTGTTGTGGGAAGTGTTGTGGTGAAGTGTTGTGGTGGGAAGTGTTGTGGTGGGAAGTGTTGTGGTGGGAAGTGTTGTGGGAAGTGTTGTGGTGGGAAGTGTTGTGGGAAGTGTGGTGGGAAGTGTTGTGGGAAGTGTTGTGGGAAGTGTTGTGGGAAGTGTTGTGGTGGGAAGTGTTGTGGGAAGTGTTGTGGGAAGTGTTGTGGGAAGTGTTGTGGTGGGAAGTGTTGTGGGAAGTGTTGTGGTGGGAAGTGTTGTGGGAAGTGTTGTGGTGGGAAGTGTTGTGGGAAGTGTTGTGGTGGGAAGTGTTGTGGGAAGTGTTGTGGGAAGTGTTGTGGTGGGAAGTGTTGTGGGAAGTGTTGTGGGAAGTGTTGTGAGAAGTGTTGTGGGAAGTGTTGTGGTGGGAAGTGTTGTGGGAAGTGTTGTGGGAAGTGTTGTGGTGGGAAGTGTTGTGGGAAGTGTTGTGGGAAGTGTTGTGGGAAGTGTTGTGGTGAGAAGTGTTGTGGGAAGTGTTGTGGGAAGTGTTGTGGGAAGTGTTGTGGTGGGAAGTGTTGTGGGAAGTGTTGTGGGAAGTGTTGTGGGAAGTGTTGTGGGAAGTGTTGTGGGAAGTGTTGTGGGAAGTGTTGTGGGAAGTGTTGTGGGAAGTGTTTTGGTGGGAAGTGTTGTGGGAAGTGTTGTGGGAAGTGTTGTGGTGGGAAGTGTTGTGGGAAGTGTTGTGGGAAGTGTTGTGGGAAGTGTTGTGGGAAGTGTTGTGGGAAGTGTTGTGGGAAGTGTTGTGGTGGGAAGTGTTGTGGGAAGTGTTGTGGGAAGTGTTGTGGGAAGTGTTGTGGGAAGTGTTGTGGGAAGTGTTGTGGGAAGTGTTGTGGTGGGAAGTGTTGTGGGAAGTGTTGTGGGAAGTGTTGTGGGAAGTGTTGTGGTGGGAAGTATTGTGGGAAGTGTTGTGGGAAGTGTTGTGGGAAGTGTTGTGGGAAGTGTTGTGGGAAGTGTTGTGGGAAGTGTTGTGGGAAGTGTGGGAAGCTTGGACTTAAGTGGTGAGGGCAGACGTACAGTGCATGTATGTGTGTATTCACCTAGTTGTGCTTGCGGGGGTTGAGCTTTGCTCTTTCGGCCCGCCTCTCAACTGTCAGTCAACTGTTTAACTAACTACTTTTTTACTACTACTACTACCGAGGAAGCAGCCCGTGACAGCTGACTAACTCCCAGGTGTCTATTTACTGCTAGGTAACAGGTGCATTCAGGGTGAAAGAAACTTTGCCCATTTGTTCTGCCTCGTGCGGGAATCGAACCCGCGCCATAGAATTACGAGTCCTGCGCACTATCCACCAGGCTACGAGGCCCCCAGTGTGTTCTCACCTAGTTGTACTCACCTAGTTGTGTTTGCGGGGGTTGAGCTCTGGCTCTTTGGTCCCGCCTCTCAACCGTCAATCAACAGGTGGACAGATTCCTGAGCCTATTGGGCTCTATCATATCTACACTTGAAACTGTGTATGGCGTCAGCCTCCACCACATTACTTCCTAATGCATTCCATTTGTCAACCACTCTGACACTAAAAGAGTTCTTTCTAATATCTCTGTGGCTCATTTGGGCACTCAGTTTCCACCTGTGTCCCCTTGTGCGTGTGCCTCTTGCGTTAAATAGCCTGTATTTATCTACCCTATCAATTCCCTTGAGAATCTTGAATGTGGTGATCATGTCCCCCCTAACTCTTCTCTCTTCCAGCGAAGTGAGGTTTAATTCCCGTAGTCTCTCCTCGTAGTTCATACCTCTCAGCTCGGGTACTAGTCTGGTGGCAAACATTTGAACCTTTTCCAGTTTAGTCTTATCCTTGACTAGATATGGACTCCATGCTGGGGCTGCATACTCCAGGATTGGCCTGACATATGTGGTATACAAAGTTCTGAATGATTCTTTACACAAGTTTCTGAATGCCGTTCGTATGTTGGCCAGCCTGGCAAATGCCGCTGATGTTATCCTCTTGATATGTGCTGCAGGAGACAGGTCTGGCGTGATATCAACCCCTAAATCTTTTTCTTTCTCTGACTCCTGAAGAATTTCCTCTCCCAGATAATACCTTGTATCTGGCCTCCTGCTCCCTACACCTATCTTCATTACATTACATTTGGTTGGGTTAAACTCTAACAACCATTTGTTCGACCATTCCTTCAGCTTGTCTAGGTCTTCTTGAAGCCTCAAACAGTTTTCTTCTGTTTTAATCCTTCTCATAATTTTAGCATCGTCCGTAAACATTGAGAAAAATGAATCGATACCCTCTGGGAGATCATTTACATATATCAGAAACAAGATAGGACCGAGTACAGAGCCCTGTGGGACTCCACTGGTGACTTCACGCTAATCGGAGGTTTCACCCCTCTCCGTTACTCTCTGCTTCCTATTGCTTAGGTACTCCCTTATCCACTGGAGCACCTTACCAGCTACACCTGCCTGTCTCTCCAGCTTTTGTACCAGCCTCTTATGCGGTACTGTGTCAAAGGCTTTCCGACAATCCAAGAAAATGCAGTCCGCCCAGCCCTCTCTTTCTTGCTTAATCTTTGTCACCTGATCATAGAATTCTATCAAGCCTGTAAGGCAAGATTTACCCTCCCTGACCCCATGTTGGCGATTTGTCACGAAGTCCCTTCTCTCCAGATGTGTTACCAGGTTTTTTCTCACGATCTTCTCCATCACCTTGCATGGTATACAAGTCAAGGACACTGGCCTGTAGTTCAGTGCCTCTTGCCTGTCGCCCTTTTTGTATATTGGGACCACATTCGCCGTCTTCCATATTTCTGGTAGGTCTCCCGTCTCCAGTGACCTACTATACACTATGGAGAGAGGCAAGCAAAGTGCCTCTGCACACTTTCAGTATCCATGGTAAGATCCCGTCTGGACCAACAGCCTTTCTAACATCCAGATCCAGCAGGTGTCTCTTGATCTCCTCTCTCGTAATTTCGAACTCTTCCAAGGCCGCCTGGTTTACCTCCCTTTCTCCTAGCACAGTGACCTCACCTTGTTCTATTGTGAAGTCCTCCTGGAATCTCTTGTTGAGTTCTTCACACAGCTCTCTGTCATTCTCTGTATACCTGTCCTCGCCTGTTCTAAGTTTCAATACCTGTTCTTTCACTGTTGTTTTCCTTCTGATGTGACTGTGGAGTAGCTTTGGTTCGGTCTTGTCTTTGTTTGCTATATAATTTTCAAAACTTTTCTCTGCTTCTCTTCTCACCTTGACGTACTCATTCCTGGTTCTCTGGTATCTCTCTCTGCTTTCTGGTGTTCTGTTGTTCCGGAAGTTCCTCCACGCCCTTTTGTTCAGTTTCTTCGCTTTCATACATGCCCTATTATACCATGGATTCTTCTATTGCTTCTCGGATTTTTCATTTTGGGCCGGGATGAACCTGTTTACTGCCTCCTGACACTTTTGGGTAACATAGTCCCATCATACCTTGTACAGACTTATCTCTTAGGTCTGTGTCCCAAGGTATTTCACTTAGGAAACTTCTCATCTGTTCATAATTCCCCTTTCGGTATGCCAGCCTTTTGATTCCTAGTTCTTTTTTGGGGGAGATAATTCCTAGCTCTACCAGGTACTCAAAGTTCAATACACTGTGGTCACTCATTCCCAAGGGCGCTTCTATCTTAACTTCCCTTATATCCCACTCATTTAAGGTAAATATCAAATCAAGCATTGCTGGTTCATCTTCTCCTCTCATTCTTGTTGGTTCCTTGATATGCTGGCTTAGAAAGTTTCTCGTTGCCACGTCCAGCAGCTTAGCTCTCCATGTTTCTGGTCTTCCATGCGGGTCTCTGTTCTCCCAATCTATTTTCCCATGGTTGAAGTCTCTCATAATTAGTAGTCCAGATCCATTCCTGCTAGCAACAGAAGCTGCTCTTTCTATTATGTTAATGGTGGCCATGTTGTTTCTATCATATTCCTGTCTAGGTCTTCTGTCATTTGGTGGTGGATTATATATGACTACGACTATAATTTTTTTCCCTCCATTTGTGACAGTACCTGCTATGTAGTCACTGAAACCTTCACAGCCCTGAATATCCATCTCCTCAAAATCCCAGCCTTTTCTTACCAGCAGAGCTACACCACCCCCACCTCTTCCTTCCCTCTCTTTCCTCGTAACATAATAGTCCTGTGGGAACACTGCGTTTGTTATCGTTTTCGTTAGCTTTGTTTCTGTGATGGCTATTATGTCTGGGTTTTCCTCTAGTACCCGTTCTCCAAGCTGTGTGTGTGTGTGTGTGTGTGTGTTTACTAGTTGTGTTTTTGCGGGGGTTGAGCTTTGCTCTTTCGGCCCGCCTCTCAACTGTCAATCAACTGTTTACTAACTACTTTTTTTTTTTTTTTTTTTTCCACACTATACACACACACACACACCCCAGGAAGCAGCCCGTGACAGCTGACTAACTCCCAGGTACCTATTTACTGCTAGGTAACAGGGGTGAAAGAAAACTTCATTCAGGGTGAAAGAAACTTTGCCCATTTGTTTCTGCCTCGTGCGGGAATCGAACCCGCGCCACAGAATTACGAATCCTGCGCGCTATCCACCAGGCTACGAGGCCCCTCGTAGCCCCTGTGTGTGTGTGTGTGTGTGTGTGTGTGTGTGTGTGTGTGTGTGTGTGTGTGTGTGTGTGTGTGTGTGTGTGTGTGTGTGTGTGTGTGTGTGTGTGTGCGGGTGGGTACACACGGAAACATTATACATATATTAGACTAACGACTGTGTGGGCTCTCCTAGTATTATATTATTCCACTCTGGAAGGATTTGAGTAAAGTTCTATCCAAGTAAATGTTAGGTAATAACATTTAGTGGAGGAGATAAGAGGCCAGACACTGGATATTGAATGGGAGATGAAGTCCTTCACGAAACGCACAGAAAGAAAAAAAGATCTAGGAGTTGATATCACACCAAACATGTCTCCTGAAACCCCTATCTAAAGAATAACATCTGCGGCGTATGCGAGGCTGGCTAACATCAGAACTGCCTTCAGAAACTTGTGTAAGGAATCATTCAGAACCTTGTATACCACATATGTAAGATCAATCCTGGAGTATGCGGCCCCAGCATGGAGCCCGTACCTTGTCAACCACAAGACGAAGCTGGAAAAAGTTCAGAGGTATGCCACTAGGCCAGTTCCAGAACTAAGAGGCAAGAGTTACGTGGAAAGGCTGAGTGAACTTTACCTCACGTCGCTGGAAGACAGAAGAGCTCGGGGAGACATGATCAGTTTGCACGTGCAGTTTACACCACCAATCAGGTCCACAGTTGTTAAACGGCGGTCATTAAGCAGCTTGAACATTGTAGAATATCTTCATGGTGTCAGAGTATGTTTACTTCTTCTGTCGTAACAGCGTCTGGCCACAGACTGCGATCCACCCAAGGTGGGTATCGTTGCCCCGCCTCTTTTAATGACCCATTTATAGAATTGTTGATCTAAAGTATCTGGTAAAACAATTATTTATTGAGTATATGGATTTATTTTGGCATATTACAATGACATGCTGATAACTGTTAGATGTAATTACATATCCTGATATGGATTTATTTATAGTGAGAGGCCTCCCTTGGGATGGTGTTCACACAAAATGGTCGAGATATGTTGAATTAACACCTCTGCATCTCGAGAGACCTTGTTCTGAAATAGCCATGCCTGGCCCATGGGCGTTCATAGACCATGTTGGACATGTTATGCTATAAAGTTGGTGGAAAATATTCCACAGATCTATGGGAAAAGTGCAAACATTGTACCAATCTATCAAAATGGTAGTTGAGAGGAACCTTTAAATTAGAGACCCGTATCGTTAACAAGCTTGGTAGTCAAAACACTAGAAATAATAGTTAAAGCCAAATGGGTTGAACACCTAGAGAGTAATGACATGATAACACAGTCAGTATTATTGTCGAACAGGAAGATCCTGTGTAACAAATCTACTAAGTTCTCATGATAGAGCCACAGAGATACTACAGGAAAGCAACCCGCTCTCGCACAAGACAGTACATATATGACTTATTGCTTATAGTCACTATTTGGCTGATTAATAAGTACATATGTGGTATATGCCAAGTTATATTTTGTTTCAGAAAGAGATGGTTGGGTTGACTGTGTCTATCTGGACCTAAAAAAAGTTTTTTCAGAGAGTCCCAAACTCTATCCTGTGGGTGGAGTCTGAAACACAGGTAGGGTGGCCAGGGTGTGGATGGTTGTGGAGCCTGGAGCACTGGTAGGGTGGCCAGGGTGTGGATAGTTGTCGACCCTGGAACACAGGTAGGGTGGCCAGGGTGTGGATGGTTGTGGAGCCTGGAGCACTGGTAGGATGGCCAGGGTGTGGATGGTTGTGGAGGAGCCTGGAGCACAGGTAGGGTGGCCAGGGTGTGGATGGTTGTGGAGGAGCCTGGAGCACAGGTAGGGTGGCCAGGGTGTGGATGGTTGTGGAGGAGCCTGGAGCACAGGTAGGGTGGCCAGGGTGTGGATGGTTGTGGAGGAGCCTGGAACACAGGTAGGGTGGCCAGGGTGTGGATGGTTGTGGAGGAGCCTGGAGCACAGGTAGGGTGGCCAGGGTGTGGATGGTTGTGGAGGAGCCTGGAGCACAGGTAGGGTGGCCAGGGTGTGGATGGTTGTGGAGGAGCCTGGAGCACAGGTAGGGTGGCCAGGGTGTGGATGGTTGTGGAGGAGCCTGGAGCACAGGTAGGGTGGCCAGGGTGTGGATGGTTGTGGAGGAGCCTGGAGCACAGGTAGGGTGGCCAGGGTGTGGATGGTTGTGGTGGAGCCTGGAACACAGGTAGGGTGGGCAGGGTGTGGATGGTTGTGGTGGAGCCTGGAACACAGGTAGGGTGGCCAGGGTGTGGAGGAGCCTGGAACACAGGTAGGGTGGCCAGGGTGTGGAGGAGCCTGGAACACAGGTAGGGTGGCCAGGGTGTGGAGGAGCCTGGAACACAGGTAGGGTGGCCAGGGTGTGGATGGTGGTGGAGGAGCAACTTCTGCATAAAGAAAGATTTACTTGAGGGGAACAAATTAAAATACCTGAGGGTTAGTAATCCACTGTCACAAAGGGATTAGGGACGTGGAGGTGTGGAGGGGAGGGAATACCTCAGGTGGGGACCTGGCAGGTGTGGAGGGGAGGGAATACCTCAGGTGGGGACCTGGCAGGTGTGGAGGGAGGGGGAATACCTGAGGTGGTGACCTGGCAGGTGTGGAGGGAGGGGGAATACCTCAGGTGGGGACCTGGCAGGTGTGGATGGAGGGGGAATACCTCAGGTGGGGACCTGGCAGGTGTGGAGGGGAGGGGAATACCTCAGGTGGGGACCTGGCAGGTGTGGAAGGGAGGCAATACCTCAGGTGGGGACCTGGCAGGTGTGGAAGGGAGGCAATACCTCAGGTGGGGACCTGGCAGGTGTGGAGGGGAGGGAATACCTCAGGTGGGGACCTGGCAGGTGTGCAGGGGAGGGGAATACCTCAGGTGGGGACCTGGCAGGTGTGGAGGGGAGGGGAATACCTCAGGTGGTGACCTGGCAGGTGTGGAGGGGGGGGGAACACCTCAGGTGGGGACCTGGCAGGTGTGGAGGGGGGAATACCTCAGGTGGTGACCTGGCAGGTGTGGAGGGGGGGAGGGAACACCTCAGGTGGGGACCTGGACCCAGGTTCGTGAAGCTCCAAGTATGTCGTCGTCAGTAGGTGTGCTACGATGGTTCTTAAGAAGTACCAGCTAAGAACGTGACTACACGCGATTCAGAAAGATGTACTTACGAAGTTATTAGCAACTCTCAAGAAATCACGCAAGATGTCACTAGGGTTTAGGGCTTTTTGTTTGGCCAATCAGAGAGCAGGCAACATTCTTTATGTTAAAGATCTAGCCAATCATGACGCTGGCTTATCGGGGCTCACTTGCCACCTATTTACGTCGAATTTTCTTATAAAATTGGTATATATCGACGTAAAACTATGTTCTTCAACTTCTACAGTCAGCACCGACATTGTAGTAAACAGATATGTTAAACTTTTTGTTTACCTGTGGTGGAGCCTGACAGCTGAGTGGACACCGCTTCGGATTCGTAGTCCTGTAGTTCCGGGTTCGATCCCCGGTGGAGGCGGAAACAAAAATGGGCAGAGTTTCTTTCACCCTGATGTTAGACAGCTGCTACGGACTGTTCCCTGGGAGTGTGTAACAAAAAGGTGGCCTTGTCGAGGACCGGGCCGCAGGGATGCTTAGCCTCGAAATTATCTCAAGATTATCTCAAGATAATCTACCTATGTAATTATTGTGTAGCTTTCCTTTCGCTTGGAAGATACGCTGACAATTATTGTATATATTTACCTGAATTTACCCTAGGGCCACTAACTATCTAGTAACCTCGACGAGGACAGAAAGCCGGCGGCTTGTTAAAGGTCCCGCTAATTGTCCTAATGATGTTGTTCAGGTGGATTTTGGCATTTGCGGCTTCAGCTGGTTGGCCGTTCATGGGTTTTAAATTATAGTTTGTATTATTACCATTATTATCCTTATTAAATCATGTTAACCATGGATCATTAAGGTCTCATGTTGATATATAATAGTAATATTTCTTTTGTATCAGTCATTAAATTGTTCATTATGTCTCAATTTGTCACTTCTTTGGATATACAGTACAAATGTCAGGATAAAAGTAAACCAGAAATATTTGTTTCATTATATTTTTTATTTAAATAATTGCATCAATATTTTTACAGCTCACGGGAATTTTTTACTCACAGGTGCATTTATCTCTTTAAAAAAAATTAGGTTTATTGTTACACAGCCAAATTGTATAACAGAGGAAGTGGTCTTGGACACATTTGTTCACTGCCACATGTAGAGGAATCAGCCAAGCGATCAACCTCATCACGTAATGATAAATTTAAACCATTGTTGTTAGGCCACGACTAATTATAGGAAGGAGGATCTTCAGTCTGTAGTGTGCATACAGATAACAAAACAGTTCTGTGGAACATGCAACACAATAAGTGTTGAATAAAAATGCAGCAAAAATTTTGTTAGGTAAAGGTTTGTCCAAGTTAAAATTTAATAATAACTGAATAATCTTTTGTAAATAATGGAACATGAAGGAGCATTAATTGTAAAGTGCCTGACTGGGGCGTTTCAGACACAAGATGACTTGACAAAGCTCATTTTCTATTTGCAAAAATGTTATTTATAATTGTTCTGCTAGGCTGCAGAAGCTTAGGTTTGGCTGTATTGGGCTCGGTTAGGATGGGTTGGGTTGGGCTAGGTTGGGTTCGGTTAGGTTAGGCTGGGATGAGTTGGGTTGGGCTAGGTTAGGTAGCTTGACATTGAGTCGGGTTCGTCCTCGACTCAAAATCGAGAATTCCGGGTTCAAGACCTGAGGACAGAAATGGTTGGGCACATTTCCTAACACCTAATGCGTATGTTCACCTAGCAGTAAGGCAGCTTGTTGTGGAGTTCCATCCTTGGCAGGGTCAATATTTGACCTTTATGAGGGAAGGACCTCAATATAAGACTAACACTCATACACTCTGTCTGCCTGTCCCTGTCACAATGAATTATTATTATTAATTATATACATGTTAGACCTGGATTGAGGTCCTACCCCGCCCCCCCCCCTTCCCCCTCACAGGATGCAGCCACACGACAAGCTGACTAACTTCTGAATAGCAATACTTATAGCTAGGTGAACAGAGGCATGAGGAGATAGTAAATGCGTCCAAGCATTCCTGGCATCACCTACTCTCATATCTCAAGTTCATCAGTGTTTATTTATGTAATAACTACTAAAATAATATCTTGCTATTATAAATCTAAATATAATAGAAAAAGACATATTTACTGCAAGTTTCAAGCAGAGAATGCATATATAGTTAACATGAAAGACTCCTCCTTGATGAAACTCTCCAGCTAAAATGTTTCTTTATAATAAAATTGATCCTCCATTTTGTGTAGTAGAGAAAATTTGAGTTATATCCAGTTTGCGTAAAGCTCCGAGTGGTCGAGACTGTTCTTATCTCGACGATGTATACTTACGGAGATTTTCATTCTTAAATGCCTACCTGAATAGCAACGTAGCCGCTACGAAGATGCTTAGAAGGAAAACGTTCCTAAGTACATGCGTAACTGCTTCGTGACTCTGGCCCCTGGGAGGTGTGGCGGGGAGGTAATACCGCAGGTGGTCATGGTGGAGTTGGGGGGGGGGGGGGGGAACAGTGATCAGGACCTGGGGACAAATATATGGCAGATTAACAAACGGAGATGCCTAAATAGAGTGCCTATCTACCCAACCTGTCCTCCCACAACCTGTCCTACAACCTGTTCTCCTACAACCTATCTTCCTTCATCCTGTCCTCCCCTCCTACAACCTGTGTTCTTACAATCTGTCTGCGTACAACCCGTCTTCCTACAACCTGTGCTCCTACAACCTGTCCTACAATCTGTCCTACAACCTGTCCTACAACCTGTCCAGGTGTTGTCCTGCACAAGTGTTGTCCTCCCACAACCTGTTCTCCGTAGCTGTTGGGACTCACACACACACACACACACACACACACACACACACACACACACACACACACACACACACACACACACACACACACAATGATAATTGGGCCAATAATTAA
Organism: Procambarus clarkii; assembly: GCF_040958095.1. Lineage (NCBI taxonomy): Eukaryota > Metazoa > Arthropoda > Malacostraca > Decapoda > Cambaridae > Procambarus > Procambarus clarkii. The sequence goes on from NC_091214.1 coordinate 27,857,797, forward strand.
TGTGGAAATTCCCAGCCATGAAGTGTAAGGTAATGGAGGTGGAAGAGAGGAGACCAGAAGGCACCATAAGCGGGAAGAAAACTACAAGAATGAGAACGAGAGAAACACTTGAGAGAAGACACAGGTCCAACACCCACACTAGAGACACACATTAACCCTTCCACTGCTCCAATATAGTTCAAGGGTTTATTGAACACTCAACCACAGAAGGTGATTCGGTGCTTTTAAAATGCAAGGTTGAGTGTTCAATAAACCCTTGAACTATATGTTTAACACTTCTCTAACCCTGTCCATGGAGGACAGAAGAAAATGTATATATGCTGGTTAGCATTGTAAATGTCTGGCCACGTCTGTGGTAGAAATAATAATAATAAAAAAAAAACCTGCTTCAATATTGTTAACAACACAGGAGCAGTGTAAGGGTTAAGAGGGAACCACCAGCAGCCTGGGGGACGCCGGCAGGCATTGAAACTGTTCCGGGACTCCTGCGAGACGAGCTTCACAACATTTGTCTGACTAATGTTGGAATATGAAACACTGGCATGGAACCTGCACCTTGTCCAACATGGAAGCAAAATAGGAACGAGATTGGTGCCTGAGCTAAGAGGGTTATGCTATAAGGATATGCTAAAGGACATTGATCTCACAACCCTAGAGAAAAAAAGAAGCAGAAGGGATATGATCACAACATACAAGATACTGACGAGAATACACAAGGCGGACATAACAGCTTTATGCCCGCCTGATATAGGGGCCTCAGGACCCTATACAGGCAGTCAACAAGCGGATTTTACTGAAAAAAGTTATGGAAAGCCGCCTCCTCCACCCACAATTTCAAAGTAAGCTTCGACCATTAGTATACTTTAATTATCACGCAACAGGTCCAACAAGTTTTGGAAGATTGGGGCATATAGGGCCAGGCCTCACTTACCCCTATCATCTGATAAGTAAGCACACACACACACACACACACACACACACACACACACACACACACACACACACACACACACACACAGTGTCAAAATAGTTAGAGCAGAGTAGTTTCAGTGTCAGAGTAGTTAACAGGTGGAATGCATTAGGCTGTGATGTGGTGGAGGCTGACTCCTTACACAGTTCTAAATGTAGATATGATAGACCCCAATAGGCTCAGGAATCTGTACACCAGTTGATTGACAGTTAAGAGGTGGGACCAAAGAGCCTAAGCTCAACCCCCGCAAGCACAAAGAGGCGAGCACAAATAGGCGAGTACACACTGTGTGCACGAAAGAAAGTGAGCTTCAAGGCAATGTACACAACATAGATGGGATTACAAATAAAACAAGTGAACTTGGAGAATGGGCACTAGAAGAAAACCCAGACATAATAGCACTCACAGAGACAAAGCTAACGATAACAAATGTAGTGTTTCCACAGGACTACTATGTAGTGAGGAAAGAGAGAAGGAAGGAGGAGGAGGTGGTGTAGCTCTGCTTATAAGAAAAGATTGGAGTTTTGAAGAGATGGTTATTCAGGGCTGTGAAGGTTTCAGAGACTACATAAGAGGCACCATAGCAATTGGAGGACAAAACATTATAGTAGTAGTCATATATTACCCCCCACCAAACGACAGAAGACCCAGACAGGAATATGACATAAACATGGCCACCATCAATATAATAGAGAGAGCAGCTTATGTGGCTAGCAGGAACGGATCCAGACTACTAATCATGGGAGTCTTCAATCATGGGAAGATAGGTTGGGGGAACAGAGACCCACATGGAGGCCGCGACACATGTGGGTCGTGGCCTCCATGTGACACAGATTAAGCAAGAAAGAGAGGGCTGGGCGGACTGCCTTTTCTTGGATTGTCGGAAAGCCTTTGACACAGTACCGCATAAGAGGCTGGTACATAAGCTGGAGAGACAGGCAGGTGTAGCTGGTAAGGTGCTCCAGTGGACAAGGGAGTATCTAAGCAATAGGAAGCAGAGAGTTACGGTGAGGGGTGAGACCTCCGATTGGCGTGAAGTCACCAGTGGAGTCCCACAGGGCTCTGTACTCGGTCCTATCTTGTTTCTGATATATGTAAATGATCTCCCGGAGGGTATCGATTCATTTCTCTCAATGTTTGCGGACGATGCTAAAATTATGAGAAGGATTAAAACAGAAGAGGACTGTTTGAGGCTTCAAGAAGACCTAGACAAGCTGAAGGAATGGTCGAACAAATGGTTGCTAGAGTTAAACCCAACCAAATGTAATGTAATGAAGATAGGTGTAGGGAGCAGGAGGCCAGATACAAGGTATCATCTGGGAGAGGAAATTCTTCAGGAGTCAGAGAAGGAAAAAGACTTGGGGGTTGATATCACGCCAGACCTGTCTCCTGCAGCACATATCAAGCGGATAACATCAGCGGCATATGCCAGGCTGGCCAGCATACGAACGGCATTCAGAAACTTGTGTAAAGAATCATTCAGAACTTTGTATACCACATATGTCAGGCCAATCCTGGAGTATGCAGCCCCAGCATGGAGTCCATATCTAGTCAAGGATAAGACTAAACTGGAAAAGGTTCAAAGGTTTGCCACTAGACTAGTACCCGAGCTGAGAGGTATGAGCTACGAGGAGAGAATACGGGAATTAAACCTCACTTCGCTGGAAGACAGAAGAGTTAGGGGGGACATGATCACCACATTCAAGATTCTGAAGGGAATTGATAGGGTAGATAAAGACAGTCTATTTAACACAAGGGGGAACACGCACAAGGGGACACAGGTGGAAACTGAGTGCCCAAATGAGCCACAGAAATATTAGAAGGAACTTTTTTAGTGTCAGAGTGGTTGACAAATGGAATGCATTAGGGGGTGATGTGGTGGAGGCTGACTCCATACACAGTTTCAAGTGTAGATATGACAGAGCCCGATAGGCTCAGGAACCTGTACACCTGTTGATTGACGGTTGAGAGGCGGGACCAAAGAGCCAGAGCTCAACCCCCGCAAACACAACTAGGTGAGTACAACTAGGTGAGTACATGGAGAGCTAAGCTGCTGGACGTGGCAACAAGAAACTTTCTAAGCAAACACATCAAGGGACCGACAAGAAAGAGAGAGGGAAGATGAACCAGTAATGCTTGATCTGATATTTACCCTAAATGAGTCGGATATAAGGGAAGTTAAGTTGGAAGCCCCCTTGGGAACGATCGATCACAGTGTATTGATCTTTGAGTACCTGGTAGAGTTAGGAATTATCTCCCCCCCCCCAAAAAAAAACAACTGGGAAACAAAAGGCTGGCGTACCTAAAGGGAAATAATGAGATGAGAAAATTCCTAAGGGATATACCATAGGACACAGAACTCAGAACTAAGTCCATACAAGACATGATGGACTATGTCACCCAAAAGTGTCAGGAGGCTGTAAACAGGTTTATCCCGGCCCGACAGGAAAAATCCGAGAAGCAAAAGAAGAATCCATGGTATAATAGGGCATGTATGGAAGCAAAGGAGCTGAACAAAAGGGCGTGAAGGAACTTCCGTTATAACAGAACACCAGAAAGTAGAGAGAGATACCAGAGAACCAGGAACGAGTATGTTAGTGTGAGAAGAGAAGCCGAGAAAAAGTATGAAAATAATATAGCTTATAAAGCCAAAACCGAACTAAAGCTACTCCACAGTCACATCAGGAGGAAAATAACAGTGAAGAAACAGTTGATGAAACTTAGAACGGGTGAGGACAGGTACACAGAGTGACAGGGGTGTTTGAAGAATTCAACTAGAGGTTCCAGGAGGTCTTCACAATAGAACAAGGAGAGGTCTGTTATGACTTCATGACCCAGCATCTCTGGCCAACGAAAGCTTGGCCAATGTCAATCAAAATTCTAGGGGGAATTTATAAAAAGGCTAGTTAAAATGACGCCAATTTACTGGGGCATATAATTAGGTCGCCGTAAAACATATATACACAACACTGAGGCACACTGAAACTGAAACTGTTATCAACAAGAAGAGAGCTTAAACACACGAATCTACTGGTTACAGAAATCAGTTATCCCTCAACTGAACATTAGAAAATCAACTTTCAACCCAATGTTTTTGGGTCAACTCAGTCAACGATCAAATCACCTGATCCATTTACAAAAAACATGAGTCCCTGGAAATTAACATTACAAATTAGATGCACCATCTACAGTACACCAGAGGACGAGACGTATGCGTCTGCCTCTCTGGGATATGAGGGGAGTAGTGACATGCCAGCGCCCTGGACGGCCGAGAATGACTGTGTTGCCAGCATGGCAAGTCACTCCACCCTTTGTCTCACTAAGTACACATTAACACAGTAAACATATTTACAATAAGTTCCTACAGTTATACATACTACGATATAAGCTATATACAGCACTACGAGGTATTTCACAATATACATTCATATGTGTGAAAACATAAAGAAGTCATATATATATACAATTGGTACACCTGCTGGAGACGTGTACCAAGGGTGAGGGGGGAAGGGAGGGGGTAATTGGAGGAGTCCCAGCAGTTACGCCATCACCGGGTGTTGCTGCTTCTTACCGTATAAACATACCTTCAAAATATGTATGTATGAACCCAATAACATCGGTTATTCAATACTAATAATGTTTCTACAGAAGTGAGCTTCGCAAATTAAATCACTGAGCTTATGACTTCCACATACGTCTTACACCAATATTTACATGACGTATGTGGGGTCATAACAAGGTCACTGCGCTAGGAGAGGTGGCAGTTAACCAGGCGACCTTGGAAGAGTTCGAAATTACAAGAGATGAGGTCAAGAGCCATCTGTTGGATCTGAATGTGAGAAAGGCTGTTAGCCCGCATGGAATCTCAACATGGGTATTGAAAGAGTGCGCAGGAACACTTTGCTTACCACTCTCCATAGTGTACAGTAGGCCACCGGAAACGGGAGACCTACCAGAAATATGGACGACGGCTAATGTACTCCCAATATACAAAAAGGGTGACAGACAAGAGGCACTGAACTACCGGCCAGTGTCCTTAACTTGTATACCATACAAGGTGATGGAGAAGATCTTGAGAAAAAAACCTAGTAACATATCTGGAGAGAAGGGACTTCAAGACAACCCATCAACATGGGTTCAGGGAGGGTAAATCTTGCCTTACAGGCTTAATAGAATTCTACGATCAGGTGACAAAGATTAAGCAATGCATTTTTTGGACTGTCGGAAAGCCTTTGACACAGTACCCATTAAAAGGCAGATGCATAAGCTGGAGAAACAGGCAGGAGTAACTGGTAGGGCGTTCCAGTGGATAAGGGAGTACCTAAGCAATAGGAAGCAGCGAGTTACAGTGAGGGGTGTGACCTCAGATTGGCGTGAAGTCACCAGTGGAGTCCCACAGGGCTCTGTACTCGGACCTATCCTGTTTCTGATATACATAAACGATCTCCCAGAGGGTATAGACTCATTCCTCTCAATGTTTGCTGACGACGCCAAAATTATGAAAAGGATTAGGACAGAGGAGAACAGTTTGAGGCTTCAAGAAGACCTGGACAAGCTGCAGGAATGGTCGAACAAATGGCTGTTAGAGTTTAACCCAAGCAAATGTAATGTAATGAAGATAGGTGTAGGGAGCAGGAGACCAGATACAAGGTATCATTTGGGAGATGAAATACTTCAAGAGTCAGAGAGAGAGAAAGACCTGGGGGTTGATATCACGCCAGACCTGTCCCCTGAAGTTCATATCAAGAGGATAACATCAGCGGCATATGCCAGGTTGCCTAACATAAAAACGGCCTTTAGAAACTTGAGTAAGGAATCTTTCAGAACTTTGTATACTATATATGTCAGACCAATCCTGGAGTATGCGGCCGCAGCATGGAGTCCAAATCTAGTCAAGCATAAGACTAAACTGGAAAAGGTTCAAAGGTTTGCCACCAGACTAGTACCCGAGCTGAGAGGTATGAGCTACGAGGAGAGACTACGGGAATTAAACCTCACGTCGCTGGAAGACAGAACATGATCACCACATACAAGATTCTCAAAGGAATTGATAGGGTAGATAAGGACATGCTATTTAACACAGCGGACAGACGCACAAGGGGACACAAGTGGAGTGCCCCAATGGGCGACCAAATGAGCGACAGAGATATTAGAAAAAACTTTTTTAGTGTCAGAGTGGTTGACAAATGGAATGCATTAGGAAATGATGTGGTGGAGACTGACTCCATACACAGTTTCAAGTGTAGATATGATAGAGCCCAATAGGCTCAGGAATCTGTACACCAGTTGCAGGCGATGAGTCACAATAACGTGGCTAAAGTATGTTGACCTGACTGTGTCAACTATACACCAGTTGATTGACAGTTGCGTGGCGAGACCAAAGAGCTAGAGTTCAACCCCCGCAAGCACAAATAGGTTAGTACACACAAAACACACACACACACACACACACACACACACACACACACACACACACACACACACACACACACACACACACACACACACACACACACAAACACACAAACACACACACACAGACACACACACACACACACACACACACACACACACAGTTGAGAGGCGGGACCAAAAAGACAAAGCTCAACCCCAGCAAGCACAATTAGGTGAGTACACACACACACACACCATGGGAAACAGAACTTAGAGACAAGAATGTGCAGGTCATGATGGATATTGTCACCCAAAAGTGCCATGAAGCTGCAGACAGGTTTATCCCCGTCCAAAAGGAGAAAAACGAAAAACAACAGAAAAACCCATGGTTCAACCAGGAATGTAAGGTAGCGAAACAAATGAGTAAAAGAACATGGAGAAACTACAGAAATAACAGAACACCAGAGAGCAGGGAGAGATACCAGAGGGCCAGAAATGAGTACCTCAGAGTGAGGAGGGAAGCAGAGAGAGAGTTTGAAAATGACATCGCGAGTAAAGCCAAGACCCAACCAAAGCTGCTCCACAGCCATATCAGGAGGAAAACAGCAGTGAAGGAACAAGTGATGAAACTGAGAAAAGGGGAGTTCAGATACACAGAGAATGATAAGGAGGTGCGTGAAGTACTCAACAAGAGATTCCAGGAGGTCTTCACAATAGAACAAGGAGAAGCCCCTGCACTAAATGAGGAGGAGGCAAACCAAGCAACCTTGGAGGAATTTGACCTCACCAGTGATGAGGTCAAAAGGTGTCTGCTGGAGCTGGATGTGACAAAGGCTGTTGGGCCTGACAGAATCTCACCATGGATAATAAAGGAAGGTGCAGAAGCACTATGTGTGCTTCTGCACCTTCTCTATGGTGTATAACAGGTCACTGGAAACAGGAGACCTACCAGAAAGTTGGAAGACAGCTAACATAGTCCCAATATACAAGAAGGGTGACAGGCAAGAGGCAATGAACTACAGGCCAGTTTCCCTAACTTGTATACCATGCAAGGTGATGGAGACGATCGTGAGGAAAAGGCTCGTAGAGCATCTGGAGGGAAATAACTTTGTAACGCACCACCAACATGGGTTCAGAGATAGTAAATCGTGCCTCACAGGTTTAATAGAATTCTATGACCAGGCAACAAAAATTAGTCAGGAAAGAGAAGGGTGGGCCGACTGCATTTTCCTGGACTGCCAGAAAGCCTTTGACACAGTACCCCATAAAAGGCTGTTAAAAAAGTTGGAGCAACAGGCAGGAGTAAAAGGGAAGGTGCTCCAGTGGATAAGGGAATACTTAAGCAACAGGTAACAGCGAGTAACGGTGAGGGGGCAGACGTCAGAGTGGCGAGATGTCACCAGCGGAGTCCCACAGGGCTCAGTACTTGGACCCATCCTGTTTCTAATATATGTGAACGATCTTCCGGAGGGTATAGACTCGGTCCGCTCAATGTTTGCTGATGATGCAAAAATTATGAAAAGTATCAAAACAGATGAAGATAGACAGAAACTACAGGACGACCTGGACAAACTAGAGGAATGGTCTAGAAAATGGATGCTAAAGTTCAACTCAGGAAAGTGTAAGGTAATGAAATTAGGCGAAGGGAGCAGGAGGCTGAACACAAGGTATCATCTGGAAGGTGAAATCCTGCAAGAGTCAAATAGAGAGAAAGATCTGGGGGTCGATATCACACCGAACCTGTCCCCAGAGGCCCACATCAAAAGGATATCATCAGCGGCATATGCTAGACTGGCCAACACAAGAACTGCTTTTAGAAACTTGTGTAAGGAATCGTTCAGGACCCTGTATACCACTTATGCTAGACCAATCCTGGAATATGCAGCTCCAGCCTGGAGTCCATATCTAGTTAAACACAAGACAAGAGAAGATTCAGCGGTATGCCACCAGGCTCGTCCCGGAATTGAGGGGTATCTTCTACGAGGAAAGGGTAAAGGAGCTGAACCTCACGTCCCTGGAAAACAGAAGAGTAAGGGGAGACATGATAACCACCTACAAACTTCTCAGAGGTATTGACAGGGTAGACAAGAATAAACTATTCAACACTGGTGGTACGCGAACAAGGGGACACAGGTGGAAACGGAGTACCCAAATGAGCCACATGGACGTTAGAAAGAACTTTTTCAGTGTCAGAGTAGTTAACAAGTGGAATGCATTAGACGGTGATGTGGTGGAGGCTGACTCCATACACAGTTTTAAATGTACATATGATAGAGCCCAGTAGGCTCAGGAATCTGTACACCAGTTCATTGACTGTTTGTTGAGAGGCTTTACCAAGGAATCAAAGCTCAACCTCCGCAAGCATAATCAGGTGAGTACAATTAGGTGAGTACACACACACACAAAGAAAAAATCCTGAATAGGTTTTCAGGCTTGGACAGTACACCAAGAATAGAGACTGATTGATAAAGGTGGTATTCCCGAGCAAGAACACAAATAGGACCTGTTAGCAAGGAAGAGCACACTAGTAAATGTATGGAAGTTCGAAACAGTATTCCTGCAGAGGGATATGACAAGGGAAGAGAGAATGAGGGCAGCAGCCACGAGGAGGGAGCGGAGGGAGAGAAAAGGAATCAGAGAACCACAACCCCAAACCCTGCAATAGTAGAGGAGAGTAAGGAATCCTCCACAAGCAATTCAAAAGCCTCAGTGAGAGTAGTACCACGCCCACCCAACAGAAGTCCTACCTGCCCCAATCCCTGCCTGCCCCCCGTAAGTGCCCATATAGGGCACCCTCCCCCACTCCTCAGGTCCTCCCGTCTTCCCCACCCCCTCAAGCCCTTCCTACTCCACCACCCACCCCGTAAGACCCCTCTCTCCCCCCCACCCCCTAGCCCTACCCCCTCTTCTGGCCCCCATGCCCCCCTCCTCTTCTGCCCCCCTAGCCCTCCTCTCCCACCTATCCAAGCCCTAATTCCCTACCCCCAAGCCTCTCCCTCTCTCCTACCTACCCTAGCCTCCCCCTCCTTCCCCCCACCCCCACCCCCCCTGCTCTCATTTCTCCCCCCCACCCCCAAACCCTCCCTCCTCCACCATCCTCCCCATACCAGATCCTCTCAGCCCCCAAACACACCATATCCCCCAGGTCGTCCTTCCCAGGCCCTACTATCCTGGACCCTCCCTGTTTCCCAACTTCAGGGGAATCAACAGAAACTGAGGAAGGACAGAAGAGTTTCAGTTTCAGGGTGATGTACTCGAACATAAATGGGATTACAAGCAAGGACAGTGAACTAAGGGAAAGGGCACAAGAAGTGAACCTGGATGTAATTGGACTCACAGAAACAAAACTCTCAGGAATGTGGTGTTTCCCCAGGACTACACTGTAATAAGGAAAGCGAGGGAAGGAAGAGCAGTAGGCGGAGTGGCTCTACAGGACCAAGAGTAGACCAGATACACAGTATCATTTGCGAGATGAAATACTTCAAGAGTCAAAGAGAGAGAATGACTTGGGGGTTGATAAATCCCAGGGGGCTAAATTTTGTGATAAATCTCGACGAGATCTTGTCCTAAATCCCGCCCAGTTCTTCTGCCAAATACCGCCCAGAACTTATCATAAATCCCGCTTATATATTGCCCGATTTTATGATAAATCCCGCCCAGTTCTTGTTGTCAATCCCTTTCAGATCTTATGCAAAATCCCACCTAAACCTTGTCATAAATCCCGTCCCAGATCTTGTGCTAAATCCCGCCACAGATCTTGTGCCAAATCCCGTCCCAGATCTTGTGCTAAATCCCTCCCAGTTCTTCCGCTAAATCCCGCCAAGATCTTGAGCTAAATCCCGTCCAGATCTTGGGCTGAAATCCCGCCCGGTTCTTCTGCTAAATCCCGTCCCAGATCTTGCGATAAATCCCACTATCGCGATTCTCACGAAATTTGTCGTCGTCGACTTGTACAAAAGTAATCTGAGAGCCTCGAGGACGCGAAGCCTCGCGCTCTTCATCGCCACAAGAAATCGCTGTAAAACTCTCAAATAATCGAGATAAGACGATTGTCGGGTTTCAGTGAGAGGGGGGCGGGGGTAGGGGGCCGAGGGGGAGGGGATAGGGGGCCAAGGGGGGGGGGGTGGATGGAGGGGTTAGAGGGGGGTTAGGGGGGGGGGGAGGACCGAAGAAGAGGCCCCATCAGGCAGGAAACAATGGAGATAATTTTAATTTTTATTTTTATATCGAACGAAGGAACTGGTGAGGCAGCTGGGAATTGTTGGGAGATCTGAAGGAGACTTTTTACCATCAGGTTAGATTACCCTTATCTAGGAGTGTGGGGGACCATAAGCCTTATCTAGGAGTGTGGGGGACCATAAGTCTTATCTAGGAGTCTAGGGGGGACCATAAGCCTTATCTAGGAGTCTAGGGGGGACCATAAGCCTTATCTAGGAGTCTAGGGGGGACCATAAGTCTTATCAAGGAGTGTGGGGGACCATAAGCCTTATCTAGGAGTCTAGGGGGGACCATAAGCCTTATCTAGGAGTCTAGGGGGGACCATAAGCCTTATCTAGGAGTCTAGGGGGGACCATAAGCCTTATCTAGGAGTGTGGGGGACCATAAGCCTTATCTAGGAGTCTAGGGGGGACCATAAGTCTTATCTAGGAGTCTAGGGGACCATAAGTCTTATCTAGTAGTGTGGGGGACCATAAGTCTTATCTAGTAGTGTGGGGGACCATAAGTCTTATCTAGGAGTCTGGGGGACCATAAGTCTTATCTAGGAGTCTGGGGGACCATAAGTCTTATCTAGGAGTCTGGGGGACCATAAGTCTTATCTAGGAGTCTGGGGGACCATAAGCCTTATCTAGGAGTCTGGGGGACCATAAGTCTTATCTAGGAATCTGGGAGGATCGTAAGTCTTATCTAGGAGTCTGGGGGACCATAAGCCTTATCTAGGAGTCTGGGAGGACCGTAAGTCTTATCTAGGAGTCTGGGGGGCCATAAGCCTTATCTAGGAGTCTGGGGGACCATAAGCCATATCTAGGAGTGTGGGGGACCATAAGTCTTATCTAGGAGTCTAGGGGACCATAAGTCTTATCTAGGAATCTGGGAGGATCGTAAGTCTTATCTAGGAGTCTGGGGGACCATAAGCCTTATCTAGGAGTCTGGGAGGACCGTAAGTCTTATCTAGGAGTCTGGGGGGCCATAAGCCTTATCTAGGAGTCTGGGGGACCATAAGTCTTATCTAGAAGTCTGGGGGGACCATAAGTCTTATCTAGGGAGTAGAGCTGATAGTGTCAGCCAGAGAGGTGAGAGTGAGTGGAGCTGTCAGTGTCAGCCAGGGAGGGAGGGAGTAGAGCTGACAGTGTCAGCCAGGGAGGGAGGGAGTGGAGCTGACAGTGTCAGCCAGGGAGGGAGGGAGTGGAGCTGACAGTGTCAGCCAGGGAGGGAGGGAGTGGAGCTGACAGTGTCAGCCAGGGAGGGAGGGAGTGGAGCTGACAGTGTCAGCCAGGGAGGGAGGGAGTGGAGCTGACAGTGTCAGCCAGGGAGGGAGGGAGTCAGCAGGGGTTGAGTAAGGTGGACAGAGGCGGCGGCTGACATGAAGGTCAACTGGGGTCGTGTGTGACTTTGAATATTCACGAGTGAGTACAGCAATATTGTAGCGACGGGCACTGTCCAGTGGCACTGTCCAGTGGCACTGTCCAGTGGCACTGTCCAGTGGCACTGTCCAGTGGCACTGTCCAGTGGTACTGTCCAGTGGCACTGTCCAGTGGCACTGTCCAGTGGCACTGTCCAGTGGAACTGTCCAGTGGCACTCATCTTCACTATACCTTGCCAGTACTCACCTCCTCTATAACTTGCCAGTACTCACCTCCCCTCTAACTTGCCAGTACTCACCTCCTCTATAACTTGCCAGTACTCACCTCCTCTATAACTTGCCAGTACTCACCTCCCCTCTAACCTGCCAGTACTCACCTCCTCTATAACTTGCCAGTACTCACCTCCTCTATAACTTGCCAGTACTCACCTCCTCTATAACTTGCCAGTACTCACCTCCCCTCAAACTTGCCAGTACTCACCTCCTCTATAACTTGCCAGTACTCACCTCCTCTATAACTTGCCAGTACTCACCTCCCCTCTAACCTGCCAGTACTCACCTCCTCTATAACTTGCCAGTACTCACCTCCCCTCAAACTTGCCAGTACTCACCTCCTCTATAACTTGCCAGTACACACCTCCTCTATAACTTGCCAGTACTCACCTCCTCTATAACTTGTCAGTACTCACCTCCTCTATAACTTGCCAGTACTCACCTCCACTATAACTTGCCAGTACTCACCTCCTCTATAACTTGCCAGTACTCACCTCCCCTCTAACTTGCCAGTACTCACCTCAACTATAACTTGCCAGTACTCACGTCCACTATAACTTGCCAGTACTCACCTCCTCTATAACTTGTCAGTACTCACCTCCTCTATAACTTGCCAGTACTCACCTCCTCTATAACTTGCCAGTACTCACCTCCTCTATAACTTGCCAGTACTCACCTCCTCTATAACTTGCCAGTACTCACCTCCTCTATAACTTGCCAGTACTCATCTCTCTCTCTAACTTGCCAGTACTCACCTCCACTATAACTTGCCAGTAATCACCTCCACTATAACTTGCCAGTACTCACCTCCACTGTAACTTGCCAGTACTCACCTCCACTATAACTTGCCAGTACTCATCTCTCTCTAACATACACACACACCCCAGGACATACACACACACCCTAGGACATACACACACCCCCAGGACATACACACACACCCCAGGACATACACACACACCCCAGGACATACACACACACCCCAGGACATACACATACACCCCCAGGACATACACACACACCCCAGGACATACACACACACCCCAGGACATACACACACACCCCAGGACATACACACACACCCCAGGACATACACACACACCCCAGGACATACACACACCCCAGGACATACACACACACCCCAGGACATACACACACACCCCAGGACATACACACACACCCCAGGACATACACACACACCCCAGGACATACACACACCCCAGGACATACACACACCCCAGGACATACACACACACCCTAGGACATACACACACACCCCAGGACATACACATACACCCCCAGGACATACACACACACCCCAGGACATACACACACACCCCAGGACATACACACACCCCCCAAGGACATACACACACACCCCAGGACATACACACACCCCAGGACATACACACACACCCCAGGACATACACACACACCCCAGGACATACACACACACCCCAGGACATACACACACACACCAGGACATACACACACCCCAGGACATACACACACCCCAGGACATACACACACACCCCAGGACATACACACACACCCCAGGACATACACATACACCCCCAGGACATACACACACACCCCAGGACATACACACACACCCCAGGACATACACACACACCCCAGGACATACACACACACACCCCAGGACATACACACACCCCAGGACATACACACACACCCCAGGACATACACTCAGGAATATGATAGAAACAACATGGCCACCATTAACATAATAGAAAGAGCAGCTTCTGTTGCTAGCAGGAATGGATCTGGACTACTAATTATGGGAGACTTCAACCATGGGAAGATAGATTGGAAGAACAGAGACCCGCATGGAGGACCAGAAACATGGAGAGCTAAGCTGCTGGACGTGGCAACAAGAAACTTTCTAAGCCAGCATACCAAAGAGCCAACAAGAATGAGAGGAGAAGATGAACCAGCAATGCTTGATTTGATATTTACCCTAAATGAATGGGATATAAGGGAAGTTAAGATGGAAGCGCCCTTGGGAATGAGTGACCACAGTGTATTGAACTTTGAGTACCTGGTAGAGCTAGGACTTATCTCCCCCCAAAAAGAACTAGGAATCAAAAGGCTGGCATACCGAAAGGGGAATTATGAACAGATGAGAAGTTTCCTAAGTGAAATACCTTGGGACACAGACCTCAGAGACAAGTCTGTACAGGGTATGATGGACTATGTTACCCAAAAGTGTCAGGAGGCAGTAAACAGGTTCATCCCGGCCCAAAGGGAAAAATCCGAGAAGCAACAAAAGAATCCATGGTATAATAGGGCATGTATGGAAGCGAAGAAACTGAACAAAAAGGCGTGGAGGAACTTCCGGAATAACAGAACACCAGAAAGTAGGGAGAGATACCAGAGAACCCGGAATGAGTACGTCAGTGTGAGAAGAGAAGCAGAGAAAAATTTTGAAAATGATATAGCAAACAAAGCCAAGACCGAACCAAAGCTACTCCACAGTCACATCAGAAGGAAAACAACAGTGAAAGAACAGGTATTGAAACTTAGAACAGGCGAGGACAGGTATACAGAGAATGACAGAGAGGTGTGTGAGGAACTCAACAAGAGGTTCCAGGAGGTCTTCACAATAGAACAGGGTGAGGTCACTGTGCTAGGAGAAAGGGAGGTAAACCAGGCGGCCTTGGAGGAGTTCGAAATTACGAGAGAGGAGGTCAAGAGACACCTGCTGGATCTGGATGTTAGAAAGGCGGTTGGTCCAGATGGGATCTCACCATGGGTACTGAAAGAGTGTGCAGAGGCACTTTGCTTGCCACTCTCCATAGTGTATAGTAAATCACTAGAGACGGGAGACCTACCAGAAATATGGAAGACGGCGAATGTGGTCCCAATATACAAAAAGGGCGACAGACAAGAGGCACTGAACTACAGGCCAGTGTCCTTGACTTGTATACCATGCAAGGTGATGGAGAAGATCGTGAGAAAAAACCTGGTAACACATCTGAAGAGAAGGGACTTCGTGACAAATCGCCAACATGGATTCAGGGAGGGTAAATCTTGCCTTACAGGCTTGATAGAATTCTACGATCAGGTGACACAGATTAAGCAAGAAAGAGAGGGCTGGGCGGACTGCATGTTCTTGGATTGTCGGAAAGCCTTTGACACAGTACCGCATAAGAGGCTGGTACATAAGCTGGAGAGACAGGCAGGTGTAGCTGGTAAGGTGCTCCAGTGGATAAGGGAGTATCTAAGCAATAGGAAGCAGAGAGTTACGGTGAGGGGTGAGACCTCCGATTGGCGTGAAGTCACCAGTGGAGTCCCACAGGGCTCTGTACTCGGTCCTATCTTGTTTCTGATATATGTAAATGATCTCCCGGAGGGTATCGATTCATTTCTCTCAATGTTTGCGGACGATGCTAAAATTATGAGAAGGATTAAAACAGAAGAGGACTGTTTGAGGCTTCAAGAAGACCTAGACAAGCTGAAGGAATGGTCGAACAAATGGTTGTTAGAGTTTAACCCAACCAAATGTAATGTAATGAAGATAGGTGTAGGGAGCAGGAGGCCAGATACAAGGTATCATCTGGGAGAGGAAATTCTTCAGGAGTCAGAGAAGGAAAAAGACTTGGGGGTTGATATCACGCCAGACCTGTCTCCTGCAGCACATATCAAGCGGATAACATCAGCGGCATATGCCAGGCTGGCCAACATACGAACGGCATTCAGAAACTTGTGTAAAGAATCATTCAGAACTTTGTATACCACATATGTCAGGCCAATCCTGGAGTATGCAGCCCCAGCATGGAGTCCATATCTAGTCAAGGATAAGACTAAACTGGAAAAGGTTCAAAGGTTTGCCACCAGACTAGTACCCGAGCTGAGAGGTATGAGCTACGAGGAGAGACTACGGGAATTAAACCTCACTTCGCTGGAAGACAGAAGAGTTAGGGGGGACATGATCACCACATTCAAGATTCTGAAGGGGATTGATAGGGTAGATAAAGACAGTCTATTTAACACAAGGGGAACACGCACAAGGGGACACAGGTGGAAACTGAGTGCCCAAATGAGCCACAGAGATATTAGAAAGAACTTTTTTAGTGTCAGAGTGGTTGAAAAATGGAATGCATTAGGGGGTGATGTGGTGGAGGCTCACTCCATACACAGTTTCAAGTGTAGATATGACAGAGCCCGATAGGCTCAGGAATCTGTACACCTGTTGATTGACGGTTGAGAGGCGGGACCAAAGAGCCAGAGCTCAACCCCCGCAAACACAACTAGGTGAGTACAACTAGGTGAGTACACACATCCCAGGACACACACACACCCCAGGACATACACACACACCCCAGGACATACACACACACCCCAGGACATACACATACACCCCCAGAACATACACACACACCCCAGGACATACACACACACCCCAGAACATACACACACCTCAGGACAAACACATACACCCCCAGGACATACACACACACCCCAGGACATACACACACACCCCAGGACATACACATACACCCCAGGACATACACACACACATCCCAGGACATACACACACACCCCAGGACATACACATACACCACAAGACGTACACACACATCCCAGGACATACACACACGCCCCAGGACATACACATACACCCAATAACATACACACACACCCCAGGACATACACACACACCCCAGGACATACACACACACCCCAGGACATACACATACACCCCCAGGACATACACACACACCCCAGGACATACACACACACCCCAGGACATACACACACACCCCAGGACATACACACACACCCCAGGACATACACACACCCCAGGACATACACACACCCCCCAGGACATACACACACACCCCAGGACACACACACACCCCAGGACATACACACACACCCCAGGACATACACACACACCCCAGGACATACACATACACCCCCAGAACATACACACACACCCCAGGACATACACACACACCCCAGGACATACACACACCTCAGGACAAACACATACACCCCCAGGACATACACACACACCCCAGGGCATACACACACACACCCCAGGACATACACATACACCCCAGGACATACACACACATCCCAGGACATACACACACACCCCAGGACATACACATACACCACAAGACATACACACACACACCTCAGGACATACACACACACACACCCCAGGACATACACATACACCCCAGGACATACACACACACCCCAGGACATACACACACACACACCCCAGGACATACACACACACACCCCAGGACATACACATACACCCCAGGACATACACACACATCCCAGGACATACACACACGCCCCAGGACATACACATACACCCAATAACATACACACACACCCCAGGACATACACACATCCCAGGACATACACATACACCCCCAGGACATACACACACACCCCAGGACATACACACACACCCCAGGACATACACATACACCCCAGGACATACACACACATCCCAGGACATACACACACACCCCAGGACATACACATACACCCCAGGACATACACACACACCCCAGGACATACACATACACCCCCAGGACATACACACACACCCCAGGACATACACACACACCCCAGGACATACACACACCTCAGGACAAACACATACACCCCCAGGACATACACACACACCCCAGGACATACACACACACACACCCCAGGACATACACACACCCCAGGACATACACCCTAGGACATACACCCCAGGACATACACACACACCCCAGGACATACACATACACCGCAGGACATACACATACACCCCAGGGCATACAAACACCCCAGGACATGCAAACACACCCCTGGACACAACACACACACACAGAACATATACACACACACCAGGACATATACAAACAAACTGTATAAAAGAAGTGGGAAACAAAGGGCTGGCGTACAGAAAGGGAAACTATGAGGAAATGAATAAATTCCTATGGGATATACCATGGGACACAGAACTCGGAACCAAGTCCGTACAAGACATGATGGACTATGTCACCCAAAAATGTCAGGAGGCTGTAAGCAGGTTTGTCCCAGCCCTACAGGAAAAAACAGAGAAGCAAAGGAAGAATCCGTGGTTTAATAAGGAATGTATGAAAGCAAAGGAGCTGAACAAAAGGGCATGGAGGAACTTCCGTAATAACAGAACACCAGAAAGTAGAGAGAGATACCAGAGAACCAGGAACGAGTATGTCAGTGTGAGAAGAGCAGCTGAGAAAAGGTATGAAAATGATATAGCTAATTAAGCCAAGACCGAACCCAAGCTACTACACAGTCACATAAGGAGGAAGACAACAGTGAAGGAACAGGTGATGAAACTTAGGGTGGGCGAGGACAGGTACACAGAGAATGACAAAGAGGTGTGTGAAGAACTCAGCAAAAGGTTCCAGGAGGTCTTTACAATAGAACAGGAAGATGTCGCGGCGCTAGAAGAGGTGGCAGCAAACCAGGTGACCTTGGATAGGTTCGAAATTACAAGAGATGAGGTCAAGAAGCACCTATTGGAGCTGGATGTGAGAAAAGCTGTTGGGCCGGATGGAATCTCGCCATGGGTATTGAAAGAGTGTGCAGGAGCACTTTGCTTGCCACTCTCCATAGTGTATAGTAGGTCACTGGAAACGGGGGACCTACCAGAAATATGGAAGACTGCTAATGTAGTACCAATATACAAAAAGGGTGACAGACAATAGGCATTGAACTACAGGCCAGTGTCCTTAACTTGTATACCATGCAAGGTGATGGAGAAGATTGTGAGAAAAACCTAGTAACACATCTGGAGAGAAGAGACTTCGTGACAACCCATCAACATGGGTTCAGGGAGGGTAAATCTTGCCTTACAGGATTGATAGAATTCTACGATCAGGTGACAAAGATTAAAGAAGAAAGAGAAGGGTGGGCGGACTGCATTTTTTTGGACTGTCGGAAAGCCTTTGACACAGTACCCCATAAAAGGTTGATGCATAAGCTGGAGAAACAGGCAGGAGTAACTGGTAGGGCGCTCCAGTGGATAAGGGAGTACCTAAACAATAGGAAGCAGAGAGTTACAGTGAGGGGTGAGACCTCAGACTGGCGTGAAGTCACCAGTGGAGTCCCACAGGGCTCTGTACTTGGACCTATCCTGTTTCTGATATACGTAAATGATCTCCCAGAGGGTATAGACTCATTCCTCTCAATGTTTGCTGACGACGCCAAAATTATGAGAAGGATTAAGACAGAGGAGGACAGCTTGAGGCTTCAAGAAGACCTGGACAAGCTGCAGGAATGGTCGAACAAATGGCTGTTAGAGTTTAATCCAAGCAAATGTAATGTAATGAAGATAGGGGTAGGAAGCAGGAGACCAGATACAAGGTATCACTTGGGAGATGAAATACTTCAAGAGTCCGAGAGAGAGAAAGACCTGGGGGTTGATATCACGCCAGACCTGTCCCCTGATGCTCACATCAAGAGGATAACAGCAGCAGCATATGCCAGGTTGGCTAACATAAGAACGGCTTTTAGAAACTTGTGTAAGGAATCTTTCAGAACATTATATACCACCTATGTCAGACCAATCCTGGAGTATGCGGCACCAGCATGGAGTCCATATCTAGTCAAGCATAAAACTAAACTGGAAAAGGTTCAAAGGTTTGCCACCAGACTAGTACCCGAGCTGAGAGGTATGAGCTACGAGGAGAGACTACGGGAATTAAACCTCACTTCGTTGGAAGACAGAAGAGTTAGGGGGGACATGATCACCACATTCAAGATTCTCAAGGGAATTGACAGGGTTGATAAAGACAGGCTATTTAACACAAGGGGAACACGCACTAAAGGACACAGGTGGAAACTGAGTGCCCAAATGAGCCACAGAGATATTAGAAAGAACTTTTTTAGTGTCAGAGTGGTTGACAAATGGAATGCATTAGGAAGTGATGTGGTGGAGGCTGACTCCATACACAGTTTCAAGTGTAGATATGATAGAGCCCAATAGGCTCAGGAACCTGTACACCTGTTGATTGACGGTTGAGAGGCGGGACCAAAGAGCCAGAGCTTAACCCCCGCAAGCACAACTAGGTGAGTACACACCCCAGGACATACACACACACCCCAGGACATACACACACACACAACAGGACGTACATACACACCCCAGGACATACACACGCACACAACAGGACATACATACACACCCCAGGACATACACACACACCCCAGGACATGCACACACACACACACACACCAGGACATACACACACACGCCAGGACATACACACACACACCCTTGGACATACACATACACCCCAGGACATACACACACACACCCCAGGACATTCACACACACACACACGGACATACACACACACCCCAGGACATTCACACACACACACACGGACATACACACACACCCCAGGACATACACATACACCCCAGGACATACATACACACCCCAGGACATACACACACACCCCAGGACATACACACACACCACAAGACATACACACACACCCCAGGACATACACACACACCCCAGGACATACACATACACTCCAGGACATACACACCCCAATACATACACACCCCAGGACATACACACACACACCAAGACATACACACACAACCCAGGACATACCCACACACTCCAGGATATACACACACCCCAGGACATACACACACGCCCCAAGGACATACACACACACCCCAGGACATGCACACACACACACCAGGACATACACACACACGCCAGAACATACACACACACCCCAGGACATGCACACACACACACCAGGACATACACATACACCCCAGGACATATACACACACCCCAGGACATTCACACACACACACACGGACATACACACACACCCCAGGACATACACACACACCCCAGGACATACACACACACCCCAGGACATACACACACACCACAGGACATACACACACACACACCCCAGAACATACACACTCACCCCAGGACATACACATACACCCCAGGACATACACACCCCAATACATTCACACCCCAGGACATACACACACACCCCAAGACATACACACACACCCCAGAACATACACATACACCCCATGATATACACACACACACACCAGGACATACACACACACCCCAGGACATACACACACACCCCAAGACATACACACACACCCCAGAACATACACATACACCCCATGATATACACACACACACACCAGGACATACACACACACCCCAGGACATACACACACACCCCAAGACATACACACACACCCCAGAACATACACATACACCTCATGATATACACACACACACACCAGGACATACACACACACCCCAAGACATACACACACACACCAGGACATACACACACACCCCAGAACATACACATACACCCCATGATATACACACACACACACCAGGACATACACACACACCCCAAGACATACACAAACACACCCCAGAACATACACATACACCCCATGATATACACACACACACACCAGGACATACACACACACCCCAAGACATACACACACACCCCAGAACATACACATACACCCCATGATATACACACACACACACCAGGACATACACACACACCCCAGGACATACACACACACCCCAAGACATACACAGACACCCCAGAACATACACATACACCCCATGATATACACACACACACACCAGGACATACACACACACACCCCAAGACATACACAAACACACCCCAGAACATACACATACACCCCATGATACACACACACACACACCAGGACATACACACACACCCAGGACATACACACACACCCCAGGACATACACACACACACAAAAGGACGTACATACACACCCAAGGACATACACACGCACACAACAGGACATACATACACACCCCAGGACATACACACACACCCCAGGACATGCACACACACACACACACCAGGACATACACACACACGCCAGGACATACACACACACACCCTTGGACATACACATACACCCCAGGACATACACACACACCCCAGGACATTCACACACACACACACGGACATACACACACACCCCAGGACATTCACACACACACACACGGACATACACACACCCCAGGACATACACATACACCCCATGATATACACACACACACACCAGGACATACACACACACCCCAAGACATACACAAACACACCCCAGAACATACACATACACCCCATGATATACACACACACACACCAGGACATACACACACACAAAGGACATACACACACTCCCAAGGACATACACACACACACACCCAGGACATACACATACACCCCAGGACATACACACACCCCAGGACATACACACCCAGGACATATACATACACCCCAGGACATACACACACACCCAGGACATACACATACACCCCAGGACATACACACACCCCAGGACATACACACCCAGGACATATACATACACCCCAGGACATACACACCACAGGATATACACATAAACCCCACGACATACACACAGTAATAGGCCATCGGAAATGGGAGACCTAGACCAACCAGAAATATGGAAGACGGCTAATGTAGTCCCAATATACAAAAAAGGGTGATAGATAAGAAGCATTGAACTACTGGTCAGTGTCCTTAACCTGTATACCATGCAAGGTGATGGAGAAGATCGTGAGGAAAACCTAGTAACACATCTGGAGAGAAGAGACTTCGTGACAACCCATCAACATGGGTTCAGGGAGGGTAAATCTTGCCTTACAGGCTTAATAGAATTCTACGATCAGGTGACAAAGATTAAGTAAGAAAGAGAAGGATGGGCGGAATGCATTTTTTTGGACTGTCGGAAAGCCTTTGACACAGTACCGCATAAAAGACTGATGCATATGCTGGAGAAACAGGCAGGAGTAACTGGTAGGGCACTCCAGTGGATAAGGGAGTACCTAAGCAATAGGAAGCAGAGAGTTACAGTGAGGCGTGAGACCTCAAATTGGAGTGAAGTCACCAGTGGAGTCCCACAGGGCTCCGTACTCGGACCTATCCTGTTTCTGATATACGTAAATGATCTCCCAGAGGGTATAGACTCATTCCTCTCAATGTTTGCTGACGACGCCAAAAGTCTGAGAAGGATTAAGACTGAGGAGGACTGCTTGAGGCTTCAAGAAGACCTGGACAAGCTGTAGGGAGGGTCGAACAAATGGTTGTCAAAGTTTAACCCAAGCAAATGTAATGTAATGAAGAAAGGTGTAGGGAGCAGGAGGCCAGATACATGGTATCATTTGGGAGATGAAATCCTGCAAGAGTAGAGGGAGAGAAAGACCTGGGGGTTGATATCACGCCAGACCTGTCCCCTGAAGCTCATATCAAGAGGATAACATCAGCAGCATATGCCAGGTTGGCTAACTTAAGAACGGCCTTTAGAAACTTGTGTAAGGAATCTTTCAGAACATTATATACCACATATGTCAGACCAATCCTGGAGTATGCGGCTCCAGCATGGAGTCCATATCTAGTCAAGCATAAGACTAAACTGGAAAAGGTTCAAAGGTTTGCCACCAGACTAGTACCAGAACTGAGGGGTTTAAGCTACGAGGAAAGACTACGGGAATTAAACCTCACGTCACTGGGAGACAGAAGAGTTAGAGGGGATATGATCACCACATGCAAGATTCTCAGAGGAATTGATAGGGTAAATAAAGACAGACTTTAACACAAGGGGCACACGCACTAGGGGACAAAGGTGGAAAATGAGTGCACAAATGAGCCATAGAGACGTTAGAAAGAATATTTTCAGTGTCAGAGTAGTCGACAAATGGAATGCATTTGGAAGTGATGTGGTGGAGGCTGACTTCAAGAACAGCTTCAAGTGTAGATATGATAGAGCCCAATAGGCTCTGGAACCTGTATACCTGTTGATTGACGGTTGAGAGGCGGGACCAAAGAGCCGGAGATCAACCCCAGCAAGCAGAAATTAGGTAAGTACAATTAGGTAAATACTCACGCCCCAGGACATACACATACAACATGGCTCCTTCCTCTGTGCTGAATCAAGCCATTTGTTCAACAATTTCACGCTCGCCTGAACTCCCTGGCCCTTGATGGTCCTCTTCTCTCTTTCTGCTCGTCTCCACACCTGTTCTCCGAGCCCCACACCTGTGCCCCGAGCCCCACACCTGTGCCCCGAGCCCCACACCTGTGCCCCGAGCCCCACACCTGTAACCCGAGCCCCACACCTGTGCCCCGAGCCCCACACCTGTGCCCCGAGCCCCACACCTGTGCCCCGAGCCCCACACCTGTGCCCCGAGCCCCACACCTGTGCCCCGAGCCCCACACCTGTGCCCCGAGCCCCACACCTGTAACCCGAGCCCCACACCTGTAACCCGAGCCCGACACATGTGCCCCGAGCCCCACACCTGTGCCCCGAGCCCCACACCTGTAACCCGAGCCCCACACCTGTGCCCCGAGCCCCACACCTGTAACCCGAGCCCCACACCTGTGCCCCGAGCCCCACACCTGTGCCCCGAGCCCCACACCTGTAACCCGAGCCCCACACCTGTGCCCCGAGCCCCACACCTGTGCCCCGAGCCCCACACCTGTGCCCCGAGCCCCACACCTGTAACCCGAGCCCCACACCTGTGCCCCGAGCCCCACACCTGTGCCCCGAGCCCCACACCTGTGCCCCGAGCCCCACACCTGTAACCCGAGCCCCACACCTGTGCCCCGAGCCCCACACCTGTAACCCGAGCCCCACACCTGTGCCCCGAGCCCCACACCTGTGCCCCGAGCCCCACACCTGTGCCCCGACCCCCACACCTGTGCCCCGAGCCCCACACCTGTAACCCGAGCCCCACACCTGTAACCCGAGCCCCACACCTGTGCCCCGAGCCCCACACCTGTGCCCCGAGCCCCACACCTGTGCCCCGAGCCCCACACCTGTGCCCCGAGCCCCACACCTGTAACCCGAGCCCCACACCTGTAACCCGAGCCCCACACCTGTGCCCCGAGCCCCACACTTGTGCCCCGAGCCCCACACCTGTAACCCGAGCCCCACACCTGTAACCCGAGCCCCACACCTGTGCCCCGAGCCCCACACCTGTGCCCCGAGCCCCACACCTGTGCCCCGAGCCCCACACCTGTAACCCGAGCCCCACACCTGTGCCCCGAGCCCCACACCTGTGCCCCGAGCCCCACACCTGTGCCCCGAGCCCAACACCTGTGCCCCGAGCCCCACACCTGTGCCCCGAGCCCCACACCTGTGCCCCGAGCCCCACACCTGTGCCCCGAGCCCCACACCTGTGCCCCGAGCCCCACACCTGTGCCCCGAGCCCCACACCTGTGCCCCGAGCCCCACACCTGTAACCCGAGCCCCACACCTTACTTACTCCTTGTATCAGCTCAGAGTTGACTGACTGATTACTGTCACCAAGGTTGACACCATACGTGACTACTGTCACCAAGGCTGACACCATACGTGACTCCTGTCACCAAGGTTGACACCATACGTGACTCCTGTCACCAAGGTTGACACCATACGTGACTCCTGTCACCAAGGTTGACACCATACGTGACTCCTGTCACCAAGGCTGACACCATACGTGACTCGTGTCACGTAGCCTTCTTGGTCACGTCCTTGTAAGTATTGTGTAAATATAAATATGTACACGTCCTTAATTGTTTTTTGTTATCAAGTTTTACATTCACTGTGGTTGTTAAGCCATGACTCTTGTTCCATTGAGTTCACATAATTGTCATGTTCCAAGCACATGTCATTGACCAACCCGTTCTCGCAAATTTAATAAGTCAATATTGACTTATTAGTTGCGTGCATAGGTGACATACTAAACATAATAGTTTCCCTTGAAAAGCTTCATAGAAAACACCGACCTTACCTAACCTACTTAGTATGTTAAAATAAGCATCTTATAGCTTCGTAATTACAATTGTTACTTAACCTATTATAGGTATAGGTTAGGTAATAATTGTAATTACGAAGCAATAAGATGCTTATCTTAACATACTAAGTAGGTTACGTAAGGTCGGTGTTTTCTATGAAGCTTTTCAAGGGAAACTATTATGTTAAGTATGTCACCTATGCACATATTTAATAAGTCAATATTGACTTATTAAATTTGCGAGAACGGGTTGCAACGACACAAGATGTTGACAATTTTTTAAGCAATACATTTTGAGTTTGTATTCTTCATACCGGATCATTAAATATCCTTATGTTCTCCATGCTTTTGTTCCAATTAATATATTGTTACCATACGTGAGTTTTTACTGAGCAAGACTATGTTCTAATTTGTGGTGTACAACCTGGATGTGCACTTGCGGGAGCATCATGGATGATCTTTAACATAGTTGGTACCATGACAGATGGAACAATTAACTGACAACACTTCCTTGGGGCTCTCTCTAGCTTTACTACTCTACATAGAAAATTGTCTAATATCACTAGTTCTTTCAATGATGCTGGAGGTTTGTGAATCTAATGAGTATCTTGCTTAGTCAAAAACTTAATGACAGGTGCCCATTTGGGATCTTGTCGATGTTCCGTCTGGAATACTGTAGTGTCTAATGCTGGGTAATTTAACTGAATTACAGCAATGTCGAGAAAACGCATCGGCTACAACATTTTGCTTTCCTGGAATATAACCAAATGTGGGATTGAGCTCTTGAATTATGAGTAAATATCTAGCAAACTTTCCAGTGGAATTCTTATTCTTGACAAAGCAATTAATGGTTGTGATCTATAAGGACATGAACTGGGTAATTATAAATTGTATCCCTGAAATGGTTTAGAACCCATACTACTGCTAAAGCTTCATTCCGTTGCATTATAATTTTTCTCTTCCTTAGATAATGTGCGGCTAGCATAAGCTATTGCGTGATCTCTGTGACCTTCTGTTTGAAGTAATGCAGCACCTAAGCCTGTCACTAGCATCTGTAACCAACGTAAAAGGTTTCGAGAAATCTGGGTTCCTAAGGACAGGTGACGAGATCAATGCTGCTTTGAGGTTTTTGAATGACTGTTCTTGGGAGTCTTCCCAAACAAAGGGTTCATCTTTCCTTTGCAACTTGTAAAGTGGAGCAGCTATAAGAGAGAATCCAGCAATAAATTAACAATAAAATCCTACAAGACCCGTGAACTGTTTCAGGGCTTCTGCAGTACGAGGCGTTGGAAAATCACTGGCAGCAATAATTTTTTATTCATTATATATAATGCCTGAACGGGTGACTGTGTGACCTAGGAAATAAATCTTCTCCCTTAAAAATTAGCACTTTGAGAGTTCTATTTTTAAATTAGCTTCTGCAAGCTTTGCAAGTACTGTCTCAAAGTTCTGGAAGTGAGTCTGAACATCTTGTGACATGATTACGAGATCATCAAGGTACACTAGAAGAGTACTTCCTATCAATCTATGAAATATGTTCATCTTGAGCCTTGAAAAGGTAATTGGACTACTCTGCAGCCCAAAAGTCATTCTTTTGAACTGAAAATGGCCATTGAGAATACTAAAGGCTTTAAACTGTTTACTTTCCTCATCAAGTGGGATTTGCCACAACTCTAACATTGAGAATACTTTGTTTTGATCTATGTTTTGCAACAAATCATTTAGGACTGGAAGTGGGACACTGTCAGGCATAGTTACTCTGTTAAGCCTCCGATAATCTATTATTGGTCTCCGTGTCCCAGCTCAGTTTGGTACAAGAATCAATGGAGCGTTCCATGGCGAATTACTCGACTCAATTACATCACTCTGTAACATTTCCTCTATGAGTCTATCGGCTTCTGCTCTCTGAGAATGGGGTAGACAGTCAGCTGGTACATAAATAGGCGTAGTTCCTCACTCAAGGAGAATTTTATGTCTAACAAGAGGAGTGAGACTTAATTTTTCTCCTGGTAGAGCAACAACGGCTTTATTCCTGCTCAAATTTTCCAAAAGCTGAACCACAGAGTCAGGGAAGTCAGTAGAACTGAGGTGTTGTGCTTGCACCTCTGGCTGAGATCCCTGTTCTCCGGATGTGAGTGTACATATAATATGATCCATGGTGACATCGTCCACCACTCGTACCAGTAACGAGCAATGGGCAAAATCTACAACATGGGTGCCAGACTGGAGATGGATGTCGTCATTACTAGTGATGGCAACACACAATGTAACGGTACCATTCTGCACTGTGTACCAGGAGGGTTCAACAAACGTACCGTTCACTTTACACGTATCACTATCTGCAATGACATCCGATAACTCTGTTATCAGGCACTCTCTGAACCTTAAATCTTATTATCTTGAGAGATTGAGAATGCAGCACAGTGTCAGTAGCCGTGGAACCACTGACTTCAGAGATGGAAGTTGTTAGGCGAGTGAGACACTCTCACTCGCCTAACAAGAGTGATACGCACTCTCCTTAACAACTGCACGACTACGATGCATCAATCGAGTGCATGTTTCCTCGGGTATGCTACTGCGACAAGGATCTGACAAACCTACGCTAACAAGTCGGGTGTCGACAAAATTAACATAATCTGTTTGAAGGTTGAACTCATAATCCGTGTCGACACATGCAACTGAAGTGCATGACGCGGTCCTTGATACTAGTGTTCCAGCGATGGGGAAACAATGCAATATTTTCATCAGTCATGGTGTACAAACAGAGGAGAATGTCACCAGGATAATGGATACCGTCAACAATTTAGCATGTTAAAGACAGTGTGATTTCCTCTAACTTCAGTGGGAAGTCAAGTGCCCACTTAACTTGCACTTTATTTCCTGAAAAATCACTCAGAAAAGGTATGGGTGACTTTCTTACTTGAACACGGTGCTTACTTGCAATATCTCTAAGAGCTGAAGGCTTGACAATATTGATCTTACCACCTGAGTCGACACAGACTTTTAAAACTCTACAATAAACAATGGCAGATATGACCATCACTTGAGGCTGTACAATTTACTACTTGTGACTTATGTTGCCTAGGATGTCTGCGTCTCATCTGGGTCAAATTCATTGTGGTTCTGTCAACATCTACAACTGGTCTACTGTCAGTGTCCTCCTCTGTCAAGTGTCCAAATATATTTTGGGTCGCTACTGAGTACACAGGGAGGGCACTAGGTGTGGCTAACCTGAATTGGTTAAAGGGTGGCTTTGGGGGTTTCCCTGTCGACGTTGAGTGAACATTCTGAGCTCCAGCGTTCTCTGACCGAGTATTATAGCTGGGCTGATTATTGAAATTTCGTGAGTTCTGATACTGTCTTGAACACTGTGCGCCTCGCCAAGACTGACCATGGGAGCTAGGAGGTGGGGATGACCTTTGCTGGGTTCTACAATCTGCAGTGTGGTGACCAACTTGTTTATGGTACTTGCAATATGGGAGTCTAGAGTTATTAAAATGACTAGAAGATAACATAAATTTTAATACTGAAAACAAACTTCAATGTATGAAAATATTCTATTGTGCTCCTGGAAAAACAAGTATTTCTTACTTCTCTGAACTTCAAATTTACTAATAACACTCTAGGAACACAATTAACGCACAATGGGATTGCTGTTGAAAGCAGAAAATGTTGAAATGACACAGGGACGCTGTGTGTGTGTGGAGTGGCTATCAACTCCAATATTTACCAAGTCACTGGAAGGTTAATGCATGTGATATGGTGAGTATTATTATGTAAATCACTATTAAAATATGGCACAGTGAGCCTCATCCATCAATTCCCTAACTCAGGACTGCAGTGTTTGCAGTTCAACAGTAGCCAAACCCGAACACGGCGTCAAGTCGTGAGTAGGAGCAGCGTGGATGGTTTGTTTACCCTTGGGGCGACAGCAGGCCGACTTGCGGCGGTCGAACGAAACTTAGGTGGATCCCACAGTAGAGAGGACGATGTCAGAAAGCCGATGATACTGCAGAGACGATGATGGCGAAGGAAGCACAGTTGCTATGCAGGAGTGTAGGCAGAGGTTCACTGGAGAGTGATAGAGCAGTGTGTGGCGGTAGTGGGCTGGTAGCCTCGCTAGTCAAACACAGGTTAACGCCAGTTTGTCTAATAAAATGGAGCTGGAGACGATGATGGACGACAATAGAGCTAGCTGGAACATTACAGACGAACACACACGAAGCATGTCGTGGGTGGCGAGGCTGCTTGGGGCGGCCACCAGGCGCGGGAAACTCAACACAGCAGGTGCGGAAAGTATACTCTCCTCTCACTGACCAAATAACGTTATTACTGCTAAATATCGCGCCTTACGTCTGACCACGTTGACCTACAGCAGTGGTTGATGGTAGAGCCCCGGACTGGTACAATATTAGTGAATACTGACGATGCGTGGGTGACGGTGCCTGGGTGACGATGCGTGGGTGACGATGCGTGGGTGACGGTGCGTGGGTGACGATGCGTGGGTGACGGTGCCTGGGTGACGGTGCGTGGGTGACGATGCGTGGGTGACGGTGCCTGGGTGACGGTGCGTGGGTGACGATGCGTGGGTGACGGTGCGTGGGTGACGATGCGTGGGTGACGGTGCGTGGGTGACGATGCGTGGGTGACGGTGCGTGGGTGACGATGCGTGGGTGACGGTGCGTGGGTGACGATGCGTGGGTGACGATGCGTGGGTGACGATGCGTGGGTGACGATGCGTGGGTGACATGGGTGGGTGACGATGCGTGGGTGACATGGGTGGATGTGACTTTTGTGCACAGGTGACGGCGTGGCGGTGTGGGCACTTTACTTTCTTGCTCAGAACAAAACAAAAGATCTGAATCCCACTGCTGCTCCAATATAGGTTCTTGCTTGGTTGTTGATTAGACCTTGTTTGGGACTGGAGAGAATACACACTGTCGTTGCTTCAAGGGCTTTATTGATAGACGTTTGTAATGTATAAATGAATATATCATTTAATAAATGATATATGTATCAATTAATAAATAAATGTATGTAGATAGAATAAATAAATAAATAAATACATAAATGTATGTAAATGATAAAATATTTAATGAAGATAAATGTATGCAGTTATCCAGCGCCCTCGAGGTCCGTGACCAGATCTGTGTGATAACTGAGGCCTATGTCAGAGAACGGGCACTGCCGCTCTGTGGGGAATGACGCCAAGCCCCTACTCCCATCTGTGATTGGCTATACACCATCCGTCATATAATTTGAGGGCTAACATGATCACAACATTCAAGATTCTCAAACGAATTAATAGGATAGATTAAGACGGTTTATTTAACACAAGGGCCACATGCATTAGGGGATACAGGTGGAAATTGAGTGCCCAAATGAGCCATAGAGCCGTTAGAGAGAATTTTGTTAGTTTCAGAGTGGTTGACAAATGAAATGCATTAGGCAGTGATGTGGTGGAGACTGACTCCATACACAGCTTCAAATGTTGATATGATCGAGTTCAACAGGTTCAGGAACCTGTGCATCAGCTGATTGACGGTTGAGAGGCGGGACCCAAGAGCCAGAGCTCAACCCCTGCAAGCGCAACTAGGTCAGCTCAACTACATAAGTACACACACACTATTACACATACTCACACCATCTCTGAACCCTTCTGCATAAGAAATCATCAAACTAATCCTTATTAATACTCAACACAAGTCATGGCTTATCCAGCAACAAATCCCACCAGTCACTCATCTATGAGAGTGTTCCAGTCCTTAACTCATCAACTAATTGGAGTTATTTGACCGCTTGCTATTGTAGTGTTGTTGGTAACATTCTGCAACATTGTTGAGTAACCGGGCCACTAGGTGAGTGTGTATGGCCTCCCCACAACCCCATACATCCTGCTAAGTGGTATTTAAAGTGAGTGAGGGGAGAGGGGAAGGCGAGAGGAGACACTGGACAGGCTTCCATTATGTTCTGGGACCAGATTCACGAATCTGAATCAGATTACTCAATTGACAAGATTACTCAAGCACTTACGAACCTGTGCATCTTTTCTCATTCTTTGGCGGCTTTGTTTACAATTATTAAACAGTTAATGAGCTCCGAAGCACCAGGAGGCTGTTTATAACAACAACAACAGTTGATTGGGAAGTTTTCATGCTTGTAAACTGTTTAATAAATGTAACCAAAGCCGTCAAACACTGAGGAAAGATGTACACGTTAGTAAGTGCTTGCGTAACTGCTTCGTGAATCCGGGTCCAGTTAATGCTCTTGTCTGCTATGAATGAGAGCATGAACTATGCAGCTAAGATAAATTGGGTCGTTAACAATGGCTAGCAGTCTGCCAATATTGACACAACCACTGACGAAACCTCTCCATCTTTCTGTAATCAAGGCGACCTTGTTTACACTCATTAAACAGTTAACGATTTTCAAGATTATTATTGTTATAAGGAGCCTCGTAGCGCCCCGGACCTCGTTAGGTAGTAAATGAAACCAAAGGAGCAGTAACCAAGGAGAGATGTATAGGTTTAGAACGTATAGGCGACAGTGCTTGTGGAACCCTGGCCTGGCGGCTGAGTGGACAGCGCTCGGGATTCGTAATCCTAAGATTCTAAGGTCGATCCCCTGCAAAGCGAAACAAATGGGAAGAGCTTCTTTCACCCCTGATGTCCCTGTTCACCTAGCACTAAATAGGTACCTGGGAGTTAGACAGCTGCTACGGGCTGCTTCCTAGGGGTGTGTAACAAACAGGAGGCCTGATCGAGAACCGGGCCGCGGGGACGCTAAGCCCCGAAATCATCTCAAGATAACTCAATAAGACAGACTAGTAGTCTTATGTATTCATAAGAGGTTCATGGTGGTTCACACTGGCCTGGGGTGTTCATGGTGGTTCACACTGGCCTGGGGTGTTATTGGTGGTTCATGGTGGTTCACACTGGCCTGGGGTGTTCATGGTGGTTCATGGTGGTTCACACTGGCCTGGGGTGTTCATGGTGGTTCATGGTGGTTCACACTGGCCAGGGGTGTTCATGGTGGTTCATGGTGGTTCACACTGGCCTGGGGTGTTCATGGTGGTTCATGGTGGTTCTCACTGGCCTGGGGTGTTCATGGTGGTTCATGGTGGTTCTCACTGGCCTGGGGTGTTCATGGTGGTTCATGGTGGTTCACACTGGCCTGGGGTGTTCATGGTGGTTCACACTGGCCTGGGGTGTTATTGGTGGTTCATGGTGGTTCACACTGGCCTGGGGTGTTCATGGTGGTTCACACTGGCCTGGGGTGTTCATGGTGGTTCATGGTGGTTCTCACTGGCCTGGGGTGTTCATGGTGGTTCATGGTGGTTCACACTGGCCTGGGGTGTTATTGGTGGTTCATGGTGGTTCACACTGGCATGGGGTGTTCATGGTGGTTCATGGTGGTTCTCACTGGCCTGGGGTGTTCATGGTGGTTCATGGTGGTTCACACTGGCCTGGGGGTGTTCATGGTGGTTCATGGTGGTTCACACTGGCCTGGGGTGTTATTGGTGGTTCATGGTGGTTCACACTGGCATGGGGTGTTATTGGTGGTTCATAGTGGTTCACACTGGCATGGGGTGTTATTGGTGGTTCATGGTGGTTCACACTGGCATGGGGTGTTATTGGTGGTTCATGGTGGTTCACACTGGCATGGGGTGTTATTGGTGGTTCACACTGGCCTGGGGTGTTCATGGTGGTTCATGGTGGTTCTCACTGGCCTGGGGTGTTCATGGTGGTTCATGGTGGTTCACACTGGCCTGGGGTGTTCATGGTGGTTAACACTGGCCTGGGGTGTTCATGGTGGTTCATGGTGGTTCACACTGGCCTGGGGTGTTCATGGTGGTTCACACTGGCCTGGGGTGTTCATGGTGGTTCACACTGGCCTGGGGTGTTCATAGTGGTTCATGGTGGTTCACACTGGCCTGGGGTGTTCATGGTGGTTCATGGTGGTTCACACTGGCCTGGGGTGTTCATGGTGGTTCATGGTGGTTCACACTGGCCTGGGGTGTTCATGGTGGTTCATGGTGGTTCACACTGGCCTGGGGTGTTATTGGTGGTTCATGGTGGTTCACACTGGCCTGGGGTGTTCATGGTGGTTCATGGTGGTTCACACTGGCCTGGGGTGTTCATGGTGGTTCATGGTGGTTCACACTGGCCTGGGGTGTTCATGGTGGTTCATGGTGGTTCACACTGGCCTGGGGTGTTCATGGTGGTTCATGGTGGTTCACACTGGCCTGGGGTGTTCATGGTGGTTCATGGTGGTTCACACTGGCCTGGGGTGTTCATGGTGGTTCATGGTGGTTCACACTGGCCTGGGGTGTTCATGGTGGTTCATGGTGGTTCACACTGGCCTGGGGTGTTCATGGTGGTTCATGGTGGTTCACACTGGCCTGGGGTGTTCATGGTGGTTCATGGTGGTTCACACTGGCCTGGGGTGTTATTGGTGGTTCATGGTGGTTCACACTGGCCTGGGGTGTTCATGGTGGTTCATGGTGGTTCACACTGGCCTGGGGTGTTCATGGTGGTTCATGGTGGTTCACACTGGCCTGGGGTGTTATTGGTGGTTCACACTGGCCTGGGGTGTTATTGGTGGTTCACACTGGCCTGGGGTGTTATTGGTGGTTCATGGTGGTTCACACTGGCCTGGGGTGTTATTGGTGGTTCATGGTGGTTCACACTGGCATGGGGTGTTATTGGTGGTTCACACTGGCCTGGGGTGTTATTGGTGGTTCATGGTGGTTCACACTGGCCTGGGGTGTTATTGGTGGTTCATGGTGGTTCACACTGGCCTGGGGTGTTATTGGTGGTTCATGGTGGTTCACACTGGCCTGGGGTGTTATTGGTGGTTCATGGTGGTTCACACTGGCCTGGGGTGTTCATGGTGGTTCACACTGGCCTGGGGTGTTATTGGTGGTTCATGGTGGTTCACACTGGCCTGGGGTGTTATTGGTGGTTCACACCGGCCTGGGGTGTTATTGGTGGTTCACACTGGCCTGGGGTGTTATTGGTGGTTCATGGTGGTTCTCACTGGCCTGGGGTGTTATTGGTGGTTCACACCGGCCTGGGGTGTTATTGGTGGTTCATGGTGGTTCACACTGGCCTGGGGTGTTATTGGTGGTTCACACCGGCCTGGGGTGTTATTGGTGGTTCATGGTGGTTCTCACTGGCCTGGGGTGTTATTGGTGGTTCACACCGGCCTGGGGTGTTATTGGTGGTTCACACCGGCCTGGGGTGTTATTGGTGGTTCACACCGGCCTGGGGTGTTATTGGTGGTTCATGGTGGTTCTCACTGGCCTGGGGTGTTATTGGTTGTTCACACTGGCCTGGGGTGTTATTGGTTGTTCACACCGGCCTGGGGTGTTATTGGTGGTTCACACCGGCCTGGGGTGTTATTGGTTGTTCACACCGGCCTGGGGTGTTATTGGTGGTTCATGGTGGTTCTCACTGGCCTGGGGTGTTATTGGTTGTTCACACTGGCCTGGGGTGTTATTGGTTGTTCACACCGGCCTGGGGTGTTATTGGTTGTTCACACTGGCCTGGGGTGTTATTGGTTGTTCACACCGGCCTGGGGTGTTATTGGTTGTTCACACCGGCCTGGGGTGTTATTGGTTGTTCACACTGGCCTGGGGTGTTATTGGTTGTTCACACCGGCCTGGGGTGTTATTGGTGGTTCACACCGGCCTGGGGTGTTATTGGTTGTTCACACTGGCCTGGGGTGTTATTGGTTGTTCACACCGGCCTGGGGTGTTATTGGTGGTTCACACTGGCCTGGGGTGTTATTGGTGGTTCATGGTGGTTCACACTGGCCTGGGGTGTTATTGGTGGTTCACACTGGCCTGGGGTGTTCATGGTGGTTCATGGTGGTTCACACTGGCCTGGGGTGTTCATAGTGGTTCATGGTGGTTCACACTGGCCTGGGGTGTTCATGGTGGTTCATGGTGGTTCACTCTGGCCTGGGGTGTTCATGGTGGTTCATGGTGGTTCATGGTGGTTCACACTGGCCTGGGGTGTTATTGGTGGTTCACACTGGCCTGGGGGAGTTATTGGTGGTTCATAGTGGTTCACACTGGCCTGGGGTGTTATTGGTGGTTCATGGTGGTTCACACTGGCCTGGGGTGTTATTGGTGGTTCATGGTGGTTCACACTGGCCTGGGGTGTTATTGGTGGTTCACACTGGCCTGGGGTGTTATTGGTGGTTCATGGTGGTTCACACTGGCCTGGGGTGTTATTGGTGGTTCACACTGGCCTGGGGTGTTATTGGTGGTTCACACCGGCCTGGGGTGTTATTGGTGGTTCACACTGGCCTGGGGTGTTATTGGTGGTTCATGGTGGTTCACACCGGCCTGGGGTGTTATTGGTGGTTCACACTGGCCTGGGGTGTTATTGGTGGTTCACACTGGCCTGGGGTGTTATTGGTGGTTCATGGTGGTTCACACCGGCCTGGGGTGTTATTGGTGGTTCATGGTGGTTCACACCGGCCTGGGGTGTTATTGGTGGTTCACACTGGCCTGGGGTGTTATTGGTGGTTCACACTGGCCTGGGGTGTTATTGGTGGTTCACACTGGCCTGGGGTGTTATTGGTGGTTCACACTGGCCTGGGGTGTTATTGGTGGTTCACACTGGCCTGGGGTGTTACTGGTGGTTCATGGTGGTTCACACTGGCCTGGGGTGTTATTGGTGGTTCACACTGGCCTGGGGTGTTACTGGTGGTTCATGGTGGTTCACACTGGCCTGGGGTGTTATTGGTGGTTCACACTGGCCTGGGGTGTTACTGGTGGTTCATGGTGGTTCACACTGGCCTGGGGTGTTATTGGTGGTTCATGGTGGTTCACACCGGCCTGGGGTGTTATTGGTGGTTCATGGTGGTTCACACTGGCCTGGGGTGTTATTGGTGGTTCATGGTGGTTCACACTGGCCTGGGGTGTTATTGGTGGTTCATGGTGGTTCACACCGGCCTGGGGTGTTATTGGTGGTTCATGGTGGTTCACACTGGCCTGGGGTGTTATTGGTGGTTCACACTGGCCTGGGGTGTTATTGGTGGTTCACACTGGCCTGGGGTGTTACTGGTGGTTCATGGTGGTTCACACTGGCCTGGGGTGTTATTGGTGGTTCATGGTGGTTCACACCGGCCTGGGGTGTTATTGGTGGTTCATGGTGGTTCACACTGGCCTGGGGTGTTATTGGTGGTTCACACCGGCCTGGGGTGTTACTGGTGGTTCATGGTGGTTCACACTGGCCTGGGGTGTTATTGGTGGTTCACACTGGCCTGGGGTGTTACTGGTGGTTCATGGTGGTTCACACTGGCCTGGGGTGTTATTGCTTGTTGCTACTCTCAAGGAAAAACATTTGGGATTACCAACTACCATTTGGAAGTACTGCCCAACAATTGGTGGTAATGGTTTGTTTATCATGTGGTGGTGGAGTGGTGTTGGGAGCTAGCTTGGGAGTACCAAGTGTGTGTGTGGTAGGGGGGGAGGGGTTCGAATCCTGTTTATGGCTCCTACTGATTTTCTCCTCTGATAAATCCCATTAGTGTGATTTCATTGTGCAATAAAGAATATATTCCGAGCGCTTCACACTACATCACAAGAAGTGATGAGAAATGCAATAAATCCATTCCTTCACTATGTTTTCCATCGTGCTGTAAGTGTTGCAAGGATAATTTCTGCATTTTTGTTATATATAAGATAAACAAACCTTGAAACTCCCCGTCCAACGTGCCACATATCTATATATATATATATATATATATATATATATATATATATATATATATATATATATATATATATATATATATATATATGTCGTACCTAGTAGCCAGAACGCACTTCTCAGCCTACTATGCAAGGCCCAATTTGTCTAATAAGCCAAGTTTTCATGAATTAATTGTTTTTCGACTACCTAACCTACCTAACCTAACTTTTTCGGCTACCTAACCTAACCTAACCTATAAAGATAGGTTAGGTAGGGTTGGTTAGGTTCGGTCATATATCTACGTTAATTTTAACTCCAATAAAAAAAAATTGACCTCTTACATAATGAAATGGGTAGCTTTATCATTTCATAAGAAAAAATTAGAGAAAATATATTAATTCATGAAAACTTGGCTTATTAGGCAAATCGGGCCTTGCATAGTAGGCTGAGAAGTGCGTTCTGGCTATTAGGTACGACATATATATATATATATATATATATATATATATATATATATATATATATATATATATATATATATATATATATATATATATATAGATAGATAGATATAGATATATATGTATCCGGGCCACGTGTTGCTGTGGCTTAGCAACACATGTGCGTTGCTGAGCCACAGCAACCTTCCCCGGTTCCCGAGTCTTCCCCACCATCTCCCCTTCCCCGTCCCCTCGTCCTCCCTACCATTCCGCCTCCCCCGTCCCCTCGTCCTCCCTACCATTCCGCCTCCCCCGTCCCCTCGTCCTCCCTACCATTTCGCCTCCCCCGTCCCCTCGTCCTCCCTCCAATTACCCCCTCCCTTGTCTCGTCGGCCTCCCCACCATTACCCACTCCCTCGCCCAATGCATTCTCAAATGATCTGATGTTTCCATGAGAGAATTGGGAACATCAAATGTTCTGATGTTCCCATCACTGATATATAAGAACAACAGTTAAAAAACGAAATAAAAAAGGAAAAAAAGTAACAAAAAATATACTATTCTCACGAAATGAATGTTACGGTAAACAACCCAGCTCAATTCCAACCTCACAAAATAATTAAATTAAAATGAAAATTAATGGAAATCTTTGAAAATTAAATTTGTCAATGCAATCGGAAACATTGAAATGGAATCATAACATATTTAGAATAGTGTGTGTGTTGCTATTACGTGCAACAGATGGAGCTTTTTATAAAAAAAAACATGTTTATATCTGTAACAGGTGTGACATCTATGTAGATAGGTGTATAAAAACATGTGCGTATTCAATTGGTCGTTGTGTCTAAATTACAAAGCAATTGATGAAGAACTTTCAGAGATTACAGCATGTGTTGCTCTTATGTCCAACAGATGGCGCTGCTTAAAAAAAAAGCATGTTGTGTCCTGTCACAGGTGAGGCATGTATACAGTAAGTATATAAAAACACGCGCCTATTCGAATGCAACGTTGAGTCAAAATTTCAAAGTAATCGGTAAAGAGGTTTCGAAGATTTCCCTCACATGAAAAACACCGTTTTGCAAAAAAACATTTTTTTCCCGTCACAGACGTGACATGTATATAGTATGTATATAAAAACCCGCTCGGATGCGAATGGAACGTTGTGTGAAAATTTCAAAGCAATCTGTGAAGAACTTTCGGAGATTAGCAATTATGAACAAACGAACGTTTACATTTTTATTGATATAGATATGTGTGTGTGTGTGTTTATGTATCTAACTTGATAATAAAATTTCATTACACAAAAAGGGTTACAACATTGGTTACATGCAGGGTACATGACTACTTGTCACAGGTTGTAGAGTTCCTCCAGCTCCTCAGATGGCGGGCAGGAACCATGGATGCAGTGAGCATTTCCTCTCGGGATTGCTACACTAAGGCACTGAAAGAGAAAACAGGCGGGTGTACGGTCTCTAGTTGTTTCAATTAGCTTGAACCCCATCTCCGTCAAAAAAAAAACAGGCAGCAAATTTACCCTACACAGTGGAGGGACCACACAGTGGAGAAGACGCTGGAGGGACCCCAGAGTGGAGGGGACGCTGGAGGGACCACACAGTGGAGGGACCACACATTGGAGGGGATCACACAGTGGAGGGGACACACAGTGGAGGGACCACACAGTGGAGGGGACACACAGTGGAGGGGACACACAGTGGAGGGGACACACAGTGGAGGGGACACACAGTGGAGGGAACGCTGGAGGGACCACACAGTGGAGGGACCACACATTGGAGGGGATCACACAGTGGAGGGGACACACAGTGGAGGGAACCACACAGTGGAGGGAACCACACTGTGGAAGGGACACACAGTGGAGGGAACCACACAGTGGAGGGAACCACACAGTGGAGGGGACCACACAGTGGAGGGGACCACACAGTGGAGGGACCACACAGTGGAGGGACCACACCGTAGAGGGGACACACAGTGGAGGGGACACACAGTGGAGGGGACACACAGTGGAGGGGACACACAGTGGAGGGACCACACAGTGGAGGGGACACACAGTGGAGGGGACACACAGTGGAGGGGACCATACAGTGGAGGAACCACACAGTTGAGGGACCACACAGTGGAGGGGACCACACAGTGGAGGGGACCACACAGTGGAGGGACCACACAGTGGAGGGAACACACAGTGGAGGGGACACACAGTGGAGGGACCACACAGTGGAGGGGACCACACCGTAGAGGGGACACACAGTGGAGGGACCACACAGTGGAGGGGACACACAGTGGAGGGACCACACAGTGGAGGGACCACACAGTGGAGAGGACCACACAGTGGAGGAACCACACAGTGGAGGGGCCAACACAGTGGGGGGACCACACAGTGGAGGGGACCACACAGTGGAGGGACCACACAGTGGAGGGGACCACACAGTGGAATAACCACACAGTGGAGGGGACCACACAGTGGAGGGGACGCAGGAGGGACCACACATTGGAGAGGACACACAGTGGAGGGGACACACAGTGCAGGGGACACACAGTGGAGGGGACCACACAGTGGAGGGGACACACAGTTGAGGGACCACACAGTGGAGGGGGACACACAGTGGAGGGGACAACACAGTGGAGGGGACACACAGTGGAGGGACCACACAGTGGAGGGGACACACATTGGAGGGGACCAAACAGTGGAGGAACCACACAGTGGAGGGGACCACACAGTGGAAGGGACGCTGGAGGGACCACACAGTGGAGGGACCACACAGTGGAGGGGACCACACAGTGGAAGGACCACACAGTGGAGGGGACACACAGTGGAGGGACCACACAGTGGAAGGGACCACACAGTGGAGGGGACACACAGTGGAGGAACCACACAGTGGAGGGGACCACACAGTGGAGGGGACCTTGGAGGGACCACACATTGGAGGGGACACACAGTGGAGGGGACACACAGTGGAGGGGACACACAGTGGAGGGGACCACAAAGTGGAGGGGACACACAGATCCCCCAGATCCCCCCTGCCCCCAGTCACCCCCCAGACATCCCCCAGATCCCCCCTGCCCCCAGTCACCCCCCCAGACACCCCCCAGATCCCCCAGATCCCCCCTGCCCCCAGTCACCCCCCAGACACCGCCCAGATCCCCCCAGACCCCCAGAGAAAGGGAGAACTCTGGTACAAGAGTTTCCATGAAGAATCTCAAGGTTTGGTACACCAATGCTGATGGGGTATCTAATAAAGCAGAAGAGATAAAAGAAAGAGTGAGTGAAGCAGATCCTGACATAGTTGCAATTGTGGAAACTAAAATTAATGACATGATCTCAGATGCAATCTTTCCTGAAGGGTACCAGGTGATACGAAAAGAGAGGACACAGAGACAGGGAGGGGGAGTAGCACTCCTAATAAAGCAGAAATGGAAGTTTGAAGACCTGGGAAATCGAGTTACCAATGAGTGCACAAGCTTCATACATGGAACTCAGACAGTAGATGGGAGGAAGATTGTGATCTTGGTAATCTACAATCCCCCACCAAACAGTAGAAGACCCAGGCAGGAGTATGATGACAACAACAAAGCATGTATAGATGAACTGCAGAAGGCAGCAACACTAGCCCACAGAATGAGAGCGAAGCTGCTGATCATGGGGGACCTAAATCATGGAGAGATAAATTGGGAATCAAGGAATCCCCATGGAGGGGACGAAACGTGGGGAGCAAAATTAGTAGATGTTATAGACAGGAATTTCCTGACACAACATGTGAAGGAAGACACAAGGGAAAGAGGAGGAGATGCACCGAGCCTATTAGACCTGATTTTTACCCAGAACCTAGAAGATATCGAGAATTTAGAGCATGAAATACCTCTAGGGGCCAGTGACCATTGTGTCCTAGTCTTTGACTACATGATGGAATTCAAACTTATGAGCATGGGACAAGAGATCTGGGAAAGGAGAGCTGACTACAGGAAAGGGGACTATATGAGGATAAGGGACTATCTGGGTGAAGTGCAGTGAGAGGAAGAAATTAGAGGAAAAACAGTCCAAGATATGATGGACCTAGTCATACAGAAATGCCAGGAGGCCGAAGAGAGATTTATACCAACGGTAAAGGGAAAAAATAAGAAGGAATATAATAACCCATGGTTTAATAGACAGTGTCAGGAAGCAAAAATGGCCAGCAGGCGGGAGTGGAGGAAGTACAGAAGACAAAGAACAGAGGACAACAGAAGCAGATACAACAGAGCTAGGAACGATTACATTAACATAAGACGAACATCGGAAAGGGACTATGAGAACGATATTGCAATCAAAGCGAAAAAACAACCTAAGTTACTACACAGTCATATAAGAAGAAAAATGTCGGTGAACGACCAAGTGACAAGACTAAGGAAGACAGAGGGGGCATATACTGAAAGTGACAAGGAAATCTGCGAGGCACTGAATGCCAGTTTCCATGGAGTGTTCACTACCGAGCCTGAGCAGCTCCCATTGTTGGAAGGGGTTACCCTAGATGAAAGACTATCAGATATAGAGGTGACAGCAGAGGAGGTAATGAAACAGTTGACAACTCTAGATGCAACTAAAGCAGTTGGACCAGACAAAGTATCACCGTGGATACTAAAAGAAGCAGCACAGGCCCTCAGCGTGCCTCTGGCAATGATCTTTAATGAGTCACTTATGTCAGGAGAATTGCCCAGTTGCTGGAAGAAGGCAAATGTCGTGCCGAT
The DNA here is from genome assembly GCF_040958095.1 of Procambarus clarkii. Taxonomy (NCBI): domain Eukaryota; kingdom Metazoa; phylum Arthropoda; class Malacostraca; order Decapoda; family Cambaridae; genus Procambarus; species Procambarus clarkii. The sequence goes on from NC_091214.1 coordinate 27,900,794, forward strand.
CTTCAAGAAAGGTGATAGGGAGGAGGCACTTAACTATAGACCTGTATCACTGACAAGCATCCCCTGTAAAATACTGGAAAGAATAATTAGGCTACGACTGGTTGCACACCTGGAGAACATTAGGTTTGTGAACAAACATCAACATGGGTTCTGGACAGGGAAATCGTGCCTAACAAACCTTCTGGAATTCTATGATAAAATAACGAGGATAAGACAGGACAGAGATGGTTGGGCAGACTGCATATTTCTGGACTGCCAAAAAGCCTTTGATACAGTACCGCACATGAGACTGCTGTTCAAGCTCGAGAGGCAGGCGGGGGTGGGGGGAAAGGTCCTAGCATGGATAAGGAACTACCTAACAAGAAGGAGCCAAAGAGTTACGGTAAGGGGCGAGAAGTCGGACTGGCGAACAGTAACAAGTGGAGTACCACAAGGATCGGTGCTGGGACCAATTCTATTTCTTGTATATGTTAACGACATGTTTACAGGCGTAGAGTCCTACATGTCGAGGTTTGCGGATGACGCAAAGTTGATGAGAAGAGTTGTGACAGATGAGGATTGCAAGATCCTCCAAGAGGACCTGAACAGATTGCAGAGATGGTCAGAGAAATGGCTACTAGAATTCAACACGAGCAAATGTAAAGTTATGGAAATGGGACTAGGAGATAGGAGACCAAAGGGACAGTACACAATGAAGGGGAACAGCCTACCTGTAACGACGCGTGAAAGAGACCTGGGGGTAGACGTAACACCTAATCTATCTCCTGAGGCACATATTAATAGGATAACGACAGCAGCATACTCTACACTGGCAAAAGTTAGAACATCATTCAGAAACCTAAGTAAGGAGGCATTTAGGGCGCTTTACACTGCCTACGTGAGGCCAGTCTTAGAGTATGCCGCCTCATCATGGAGTCCCCATCTGAAGAAGCATATAATGAAACTGGAAAAGGTTCAGAGGTTTGCAACGAGACTCGTCCCAGAGCTACGAGGGATGGGGTATGAGGAGCGCCTGAGGGAACTGTGCCTTACGACACTAGAAAGAAGAAGGGAGAGGGGGGACATGATAGGAACGTATAAGATACTCAGAGGGATTGACACAGTGGACATAGACGAAATGTTCACACGGAATAGTAACAGAACGAGAGGACATGGATGGAAGCTTGAAACTCAGATGAGTCACAGAGATGTTAGGAAGTTTTCTTTTAGCGTGAGAGTAGTGGGGAAATGGAATGCACTTCAGGAACAGGTTGTGGAAGCAAATACTATTCATAATTTTAAAACCAGGTATGATAGGGAAATGGGACAGGAGTCATTGCTGTAAACAACCGATGCTCGAAAGGCGGGATCCAAGAGTCAATGCTCGATCCTGCAGACACAACTAGGTGAGTACAACTAGGTGAGTACACAGTGGAGGGACCACACAGTGGAGGGGACACACAGTGGTCGGACCACACAGTGGAGGGGACACACAGTGGAGGGACCACACAGTGGAGGAGACAAACAGCGGAGGGGACACACAGTGGAGGGGACACACAGTGGAGGGGACACACAGCGGAGGGAACCACACAGTGGAGGGAACCACATAATGGAGAGAGAACACAGTGGAGGGGACCACACAGTGGAGGGGACGCTGGAGGGACCCCACAGTGGAGGGACCACACATTGGAGGGGATCACACAGTGGAGGGGACACACAGTGGAGGGGACACACAGTGGAGGGAACCACACAGTGGAGGGAACCACACAGTGGAGGGGACACACAGTGGAAGGAACCACACAGTGGAGGGAACCTCACAGTGGAGGGGACCACACAGTGGAGGGGACCACACAGTGGAGGGGACACACAGTGGAGGGACCACACAGTGGAGGGGACACACAGTGGAGGGGACACACAGTGGAGGGACCACACAGTGGAGGGGACACACAGTGGAGGGGACACACAGTGGAGGGACCACACAGTGGAGGGGACACACATTGGAGGGGACCAAACAATGGAGGGACTACACAGTGGAGGGGACCACACAGAGGAAGGACCACACAGTGGAGGGGACACACAGTGGAGGGACCACACAGTGGAAGGGACCACACAGTGGAGGGGACACACAGTGGAGGAACCACACAGTGGAGGGGACCACACAGTGGAGGGGACCTTGGAGGGACCACACATTGGAGGGGACACACAGTGGAGGGGACACACAGTGGAGGGGACACACAGTGGAGGGGACCACACAGTGGAGGGGACACACACAGGGGACATATCCGCTTGATATGTCTCCTGCAGCACATATCAAGCGGATAACATCAGCGGCATATGCCAGGCTGGCCAACATACGAACGGCATTCAGAAACTTGTGTAAAGAATCATTCAGAACTTTGTATACCACATATGTCAGGCCAATCCTGGAGTATGCAGCCCCAGCATGGAGTCCATATCTAGTCAAGGATAAGACTAAACTGGAAAAGGTTCAAAGGTTTGCCACCAGACTAGTACCCGAGCTGAGAGGTATGAGCTACGAGGAGAGACTACGGGAATTAAACCTCACTTCGCTGGAAGACAGAAGAGTTAGGGGGGACATGATCACCACATTCAAGATTCTGAAGGGGATTGATAGGGTAGATAAAGACAGTCTATTTAACACAAGGGGAACACGCACAAGGGGACACAGGTGGAAACTGAGTGCCCAAATGAGCCACAGAGATATTAGAAAGAACTTTTTTAGTGTCAGAGTGGTTGACAAATGGAATGCATTAGGGGGTGATGTGGTGGAGGCTGACTCCATACACAGTTTCAAGTGTAGATATGACAGAGCCCGATAGGCTCAGGAATCTGTACACCTGTTGATTGACGGTTGAGAGGCGGGACCAAAGAGCCAGAGCTCAACCCCCGCAAACACAACTAGGTGAGTACAACTAGGTGAGTACACAGTGGAGGGGACACACAGTGGACGGACCACACAGTGGAGGGGACACACAGTGGAGGGACCACACAGTAGAGGGGACACACAGTGGAGGGGACACACAGCGGAGGGACCACATAGTGGAAGGACCACACAGTGGAGGGACCACACAGTGGAGTTGACACACAGTGGAGGGAACCACACAGTGGAGGGAACAACATAATGGAGAGACCACACAGTGGAGGGGACCACACAGTGGAGGGGACCACACAGTGGAGGGGACGCTGGAGGGACCACACAGTGGAGGGACCACACATTGGAGGGGATCACACAGTGGAGGGGACACACAGTGGAGGGGACACACAGTGGAGGGAACCACACAGTGGAGGGAACCACACAGTGGAGGGGACACACAGTGGAGGGAACCACACAGTGGAGGGAACCACACAGTGGAGGGAACCACACAGTGGAGGGACCACACCGTGGAGGGGACACACAGTGGAGGGGACACACAATGGAGGGGACCACACAGTGGAGGGACCACACAGTGGAGGGACCACACAGTGGAGGGGACCACACAGTGGAGGGGACACACAGTGGAGGGACCACACAGTGGAGGGGACCACACAGTGGAGGGGACACACAGTGGAGGGGACTCACAGTGGAGGGGACACACAGTGGAGGGGACACACAGTGGGGGGACCACACAGTGGAGGGGACCACATAGTGGAGGGACCACACAGTGGAGAAGACGCTGGAGGGACCCCAGAGTGGAGGGGACGCTGGAGGGACCACACAGTGGAGGGACCACACATTGGAGGGGATCACACAGTGGAGGGGACACACAGTGGAGGGACCACACAGTGGAGGGGACACACAGTGGAGGGGACACACAGTGGAGGGGACACACAGTGGAGGGGACACACAGTGGAGGGAACGCTGGAGGGACCACACAGTGGAGGGACCACACATTGGAGGGGATCACACAGTGGAGGGGACACACAGTGGAGGGAACCACACAGTGGAGGGAACCACACTGTGGAAGGGACACACAGTGGAGGGAACCACACATTGGAGGGAACCACACAGTGGAGGGGACCACACAGTGGAGGGGACCACACAGTGGAGGGACCACACAGTGGAGGGACCACACCGTAGAGGGGACACACAGTGGAGGGGACACACAGTGGAGGGGACACACAGTGGAGGGGACACACAGTGGAGGGACCACACAGTGGAGGGGACACACAGTGGAGGGGACACACAGTGGAGGGGACCATACAGTGGAGGAACCACACAGTTGAGGGACCACACAGTGGAGGGGACCACACAGTGGAGGGGACCACACAGTGGAGGGACCACACAGTGGAGGGAACACACAGTGGAGGGGACACACAGTGGAGGGACCACACAGTGGAGGGGACCACACCGTAGAGGGGACACACAGTGGAGGGACCACACAGTGGAGGGGACACACAGTGGAGGGACCACACAGTGGAGGGACCACACAGTGGAGAGGACCACACAGTGGAGGAACCACACAGTGGAGGGGCCAACACAGTGGGGGGACCACACAGTGGAGGGGACCACACAGTGGAGGGACCACACAGTGGAGGGGACCACACAGTGGAATAACCACACAGTGGAGGGGACCACACAGTGGAGGGGACGCAGGAGGGACCACACATTGGAGAGGACACACAGTGGAGGGGACACACAGTGCAGGGGACACACAGTGGAGGGGACCACACAGTGGAGGGGACACACAGTTGAGGGACCACACAGTGGAGGGGGACACACAGTGGAGGGGACAACACAGTGGAGGGGACACACAGTGGAGGGACCACACAGTGGAGGGGACACACATTGGAGGGGACCAAACAGTGGAGGAACCACACAGTGGAGGGGACCACACAGTGGAAGGGACGCTGGAGGGACCACACAGTGGAGGGACCACACAGTGGAGGGGACCACACAGTGGAAGGACCACACAGTGGAGGGGACACACAGTGGAGGGACCACACAGTGGAAGGGACCACACAGTGGAGGGGACACACAGTGGAGGAACCACACAGTGGAGGGGACCACACAGTGGAGGGGACCTTGGAGGGACCACACATTGGAGGGGACACACAGTGGAGGGGACACACAGTGGAGGGGACACACAGTGGAGGGGACCACAAAGTGGAGGGGACACACAGATCCCCCAGATCCCCCCTGCCCCCAGTCACCCCCCAGACATCCCCCAGATCCCCCCTGCCCCCAGTCACCTCCCAGACACCCCCCAGATCCCCCAGATCCCCCCTGCCCCCAGTCACCCCCCAGACACCGCCCAGATCCCCCCAGACCCCCAGAGAAAGGGAGAACTCTGGTACAAGAGTTTCCATGAAGAATCTCAAGGTTTGGTACACCAATGCTGATGGGGTATCTAATAAAGCAGAAGAGATAAAAGAAAGAGTGAGTGAAGCAGATCCTGACATAGTTGCAATTGTGGAAACTAAAATTAATGACATGATCTCAGATGCAATCTTTCCTGAAGGGTACCAGGTGATACGAAAAGAGAGGACACAGAGACAGGGAGGGGGAGTAGCACTCCTAATAAAGCAGAAATGGAAGTTTGAAGACCTGGGAAATCGAGTTACCAATGAGTGCACAAGCTTCATACATGGAACTCAGACAGTAGATGGGAGGAAGATTGTGATCTTGGTAATCTACAATCCCCCACCAAACAGTAGAAGACCCAGGCAGGAGTATGATGACAACAACAAAGCATGTATAGATGAACTGCAGAAGGCAGCAACACTAGCCCACAGAATGAGAGCGAAGCTGCTGATCATGGGGGACCTAAATCATGGAGAGATAAATTGGGAATCAAGGAATCCCCATGGAGGGGACGAAACGTGGGGAGCAAAATTAGTAGATGTTATAGACAGGAATTTCCTGACACAACATGTGAAGGAAGACACAAGGGAAAGAGGAGGAGATGCACCGAGCCTATTAGACCTGATTTTTACCCAGAACCTAGAAGATATCGAGAATTTAGAGCATGAAATACCTCTAGGGGCCAGTGACCATTGTGTCCTAGTCTTTGACTACATGATGGAATTCAAACTTATGAGCATGGGACAAGAGATCTGGGAAAGGAGAGCTGACTACAGGAAAGGGGACTATATGAGGATAAGGGACTATCTGGGTGAAGTGCAGTGAGAGGAAGAAATTAGAGGAAAAACAGTCCAAGATATGATGGACCTAGTCATACAGAAATGCCAGGAGGCCGAAGAGAGATTTATACCAACGGTAAAGGGAAAAAATAAGAAGGAATATAATAACCCATGGTTTAATAGACAGTGTCAGGAAGCAAAAATGGCCAGCAGGCGGGAGTGGAGGAAGTACAGAAGACAAAGAACAGAGGACAACAGAAGCAGATACAACAGAGCTAGGAACGATTACATTAACATAAGACGAACATCGGAAAGGGACTATGAGAACGATATTGCAATCAAAGCGAAAAAACAACCTAAGTTACTACACAGTCATATAAGAAGAAAAATGTCGGTGAACGACCAAGTGACAAGACTAAGGAAGACAGAGGGGGCATATACTGAAAGTGACAAGGAAATCTGCGAGGCACTGAATGCCAGTTTCCATGGAGTGTTCACTACCGAGCCTGAGCAGCTCCCATTGTTGGAAGGGGTTACCCTAGATGAAAGACTATCAGATATAGAGGTGACAGCAGAGGAGGTAATGAAACAGTTGACAACTCTAGATGCAACTAAAGCAGTTGGACCAGACAAAGTATCACCGTGGATACTAAAAGAAGCAGCACAGGCCCTCAGCGTGCCTCTGGCAATGATCTTTAATGAGTCACTTATGTCAGGAGAATTGCCCAGTTGCTGGAAGAAGGCAAATGTCGTGCCGATCTTCAAGAAAGGTGATAGGGAGGAGGCACTTAACTATAGACCTGTATCACTGACAAGCATCCCCTGTAAAATACTGGAAAGAATAATTAGGCTACGACTGGTTGCACACCTGGAGAACATTAGGTTTGTGAACAAACATCAACATGGGTTCTGGACAGGGAAATCGTGCCTAACAAACCTTCTGGAATTCTATGATAAAATAACGAGGATAAGACAGGACAGAGATGGTTGGGCAGACTGCATATTTCTGGACTGCCAAAAAGCCTTTGATACAGTACCGCACATGAGACTGCTGTTCAAGCTCGAGAGGCAGGCGGGGGTGGGGGGAAAGGTCCTAGCATGGATAAGGAACTACCTAACAAGAAGGAGCCAAAGAGTTACGGTAAGGGGCGAGAAGTCGGACTGGCGAACAGTAACAAGTGGAGTACCACAAGGATCGGTGCTGGGACCAATTCTATTTCTTGTATATGTTAACGACATGTTTACAGGCGTAGAGTCCTACATGTCGAGGTTTGCGGATGACGCAAAGTTGATGAGAAGAGTTGTGACAGATGAGGATTGCAGGATCCTCCAAGAGGACCTGAACAGATTGCAGAGATGGTCAGAGAAATGGCTACTAGAATTCAACACGAGCAAATGTAAAGTTATGGAAATGGGACTAGGAGATAGGAGACCAAAGGGACAGTACACAATGAAGGGGAACAGCCTACCTGTAACGACGCGTGAAAGAGACCTGGGGGTAGACGTAACACCTAATCTATCTCCTGAGGCACATATTAATAGGATAACGACAGCAGCGTACTCTACACTGGCAAAAGTTAGAACATCATTCAGAAACCTAAGTAAGGAGGCATTTAGGGCGCTTTACACTGCCTACGTGAGGCCAGTCTTAGAGTATGCCGCCTCATCATGGAGTCCCCATCTGAAGAAGCATATAATGAAACTGGAAAAGGTTCAGAGGTTTGCAACGAGACTCGTCCCAGAGCTACGAGGGATGGGGTATGAGGAGCGCCTGAGGGAACTGTGCCTTACGACACTAGAAAGAAGAAGGGAGAGGGGGGACATGATAGGAACGTATAAGATACTCAGAGGGATTGACACAGTGGACATAGACGAAATGTTCACACGGAATAGTAACAGAACGAGAGGACATGGATGGAAGCTTGAAACTCAGATGAGTCACAGAGATGTTAGGAAGTTTTCTTTTAGCGTGAGAGTAGTGGGGAAATGGAATGCACTTCAGGAACAGGTTGTGGAAGCAAATACTATTCATAATTTTAAAACCAGGTATGATAGGGAAATGGGACAGGAGTCATTGCTGTAAACAACCGATGCTCGAAAGGCGGGATCCAAGAGTCAATGCTCGATCCTGCAGACACAACTAGGTGAGTACACAGTGGAGGGACCACACAGTGGAGGGGACACACAGTGGTCGGACCACACAGTGGAGGGGACACACAGTGGAGGGACCACACAGTGGAGGAGACAAACAGCGGAGGGGACACACAGTGGAGGGGACACACAGTGGAGGGGACACACAGCGGAGGGAACCACACAGTGGAGGGAACCACATAATGGAGAGAGAACACAGTGGAGGGGACCACACAGTGGAGGGGACGCTGGAGGGACCACACAGTGGAGGGACCTCACATTGGAGGGGATCACACAGTGGAGGGGACACACAGTGGAGGGGACACACAGTGGAGGGAACCACACAGTGGAGGGAACCACACAGTGGAGGGGACACACAGTGGAAGGAACCACACAGTGGAGGGAACCTCACAGTAGAGGGGACCACACAGTGGAGGGGACCACACAGTGGAGGGGACACACAGTGGAGGGACCACACAGTGGAGGGGACACACAGTGGAGGGGACACACAGTGGAGGGACCACACAGTGGAGGGGACACACAGTGGAGGGGACACACAGTGGAGGGACCACACAGTGGAGGGGACACACATTGGAGGGGACCAAACAATGGAGGGACTACACAGTGGAGGGGACCACACAGAGGAAGGACCACACAGTGGAGGGGACACACAGTGGAGGGACCACACAGTGGAAGGGACCACACAGTGGAGGGGACACACAGTGGAGGAACCACACAGTGGAGGGGACCACACAGTGGAGGGGACCTTGGAGGGACCACACATTGGAGGGGACACACAGTGAAGGGGACACACAGTGGAGGGGACACACAGTGGAGGGGACCACACAGTGGAGGGGACACACACAGGGGACATATCCGCTTGATATGTCTCCTGCAGCACATATCAAGCGGATAACATCAGCGGCATATGCCAGGCTGGCCAACATACGAACGGCATTCAGAAACTTGTGTAAAGAATCATTCAGAACTTTGTATACCACATATGTCAGGCCAATCCTGGAGTATGCAGCCCCAGCATGGAGTCCATATCTAGTCAAGGATAAGACTAAACTGGAAAAGGTTCAAAGGTTTGCCACCAGACTAGTACCCGAGCTGAGAGGTATGAGCTACGAGGAGAGACTACGGGAATTAAACCTCACTTCGCTGGAAGACAGAAGAGTTAGGGGGGACATGATCACCACATTCAAGATTCTGAAGGGGATTGATAGGGTAGATAAAGACAGTCTATTTAACACAAGGGGAACACGCACAAGGGGACACAGGTGGAAACTGAGTGCCCAAATGAGCCACAGAGATATTAGAAAGAACTTTTTTAGTGTCAGAGTGGTTGACAAATGGAATGCATTAGGGGGTGATGTGGTGGAGGCTGACTCCATACACAGTTTCAAGTGTAGATATGACAGAGCCCGATAGGCTCAGGAATCAGTACACCTGTTGATTGACGGTTGAGAGGCGGGACCAAAGAGCCAGAGCTCAACCCCCGCAAACACAACTAGGTGAGTACAACTAGGTGAGTACACAGTGGAGGGGACACACAGTGGACGGACCACACAGTGGAGGGGACACACAGTGGAGGGACCACACAGTAGAGGGGACACACAGTGGAGGGGACACACAGCGGAGGGACCACATAGTGGAAGGACCACACAGTGGAGGGACCACACAGTGGAGTTGACACACAGTGGAGGGAACCACACAGTGGAGGGAACAACATAATGGAGAGACCACACAGTCGAGGGGACCACACAGTGGAGGGGACCACACAGTGGAGGGGACGCTGGAGGGACCACACAGTGGAGGGACCACACATTGGAGGGGATCACACAGTGGAGGGGACACACAGTGGAGGGGACACACAGTGGAGGGAACCACACAGTGGAGGGAACCACACAGTGGAGGGGACACACAGTGGAGGGAACCACACAGTGGAGGGAACCACACAGTGGAGGGAACCACACAGTGGAGGGACCACACCGTGGAGGGGACACACAGTGGAGGGGACACACAATGGAGGGGACCACACAGTGGAGGGACCACACAGTGGAGGGACCACACAATGGAGGGGACCACACAGTGGAGGGGACACACAGTGGAGGGACCACACAGTGGAGGGGACCACACAGTGGAGGGGACACACAGTGGAGGGGACTCACAGTGGAGGGGACACACAGTGGAGGGGACACACAGTGGGGGGACCACACAGTGGAGGGGACCACATAGTGGAGGGACCACACAGTGGAGGGGACACACAGTGGGGGGACCACACTGTGGAGGGGACCACACAGTGGAGGGGACACACAGTGGAGGGACCACACTGTGGAGGGGACCACACAGTGGAGGGGATACACAGTGGGGGGACAACACAGTGGAGGGGACACACAATGGAGGGACCACACAGTGGAGGGGACACACAGTGGAGGGACCACACAGTGGAAGGACCACACAGTGGAGGGGACCACACAGTGGAGGGGACACACAGTGGAGGAGACACACAGTGGAGGGGACCACACAGTGGAGGGGACACACAGTGGAGGAGACACACAGTGGAGGGGACCACACAGTGGAGGTATTCGTTTGCCTTGTTCGGGTAGAAGGTAGACACAGTAGTCGCTTCTGTATATATTTATTGACTGAGATAGCAAGGTATATATCTGCCTAGCCGAGGTCCTTCTACTCTGAGTCTGTGTGGAGAACTGCGGCTGCTGGGAGCATGGCTTGATGCTCCTCTGTCTGGCATGACGTCAGAGGCCTACTTGCCTGTGATTGGTTACATTTCAACTGACAGAATTTTGAGTATAACACCGCTCGGACACGCTACCAAGTCGACGTCCCTTGTCGACAAGCTCTGGCTAGCTATATAGTTACAATGATACTGAAAGGACCTCGGTGGCATTCAATAATGGCTTACATGTGAAATTTTCATAATAAAACATTGAAAGAAGATCAGGTGTGCGTAATACTAACAACTCGGCATATATACACCAAAAAAAAATTCATCATAATAGGTGAAAATCATGGTAACAATTCTTTGATTAAACCAGAGTATTAAGAACATGTGGATGTCTACTGATCAGATATGAACAATACAACTCAAGGTATTGCCTAAACAAAATTATTAACATGTGTCAATGGCATGTGCTTGAAAACCATACAAAATTAAACAATTATTACATTAATGGAACAAAGTTCTGACCTAACAACCACAATTGAATTTCAAGATAGATAATAATTTTTTTTTTTTTTTTTTTTTTTCTCTTTTTTTCTGAAATAATACAATATATTTACAAGACCAATGTACAATATATATAATGTGCAATATATTTACAAGCATATACAAGACCTGGATCAAGAAGACTAACATCTGCGTGATAGCAGTCAGGATTCACTGGCCTCAATGTGGTTGCTAGAACAATAATAACTCCTATGACAAGCACTGTGAAAATACAAATGATAGTAGACTTAACAATGGCATCTAATTTATAACAAAATAAAGTTGAAAAAAACTATACATTATATATAATGGTAATAATAAGACACATGTGGTAGAAATACTGCAAATGAGTTTTTTTTTTTTTTTTTTTTTTTTCAAAACAAACAGAATAACTGCAGAGTGCATTCAATTATAAATTCTGCGGATATCTACACCTAGCTCATCCAGAGCACTATACAACTCTGGCTCTGACTGAAGGTCCGGAACAGGTGAAACTTCATGCGACAAACTATCATCTTGAGAGATATCCTCGTTAACATCTAGCCAATGGACATGTGGCGAGTGCACGGTTGAAACGAGAGGTCTAGATCTAAGATTATAATTGCTAGTATGGGGTTGCTGAACATCCAGTGGTCTGTCAACCACAGAAGGTGGTGTCCGAGTAGGAGTATCTGTCTGGGTAAGTTCATTGTCATCTTCCTCATCAGTCTCGTCAACAGTCATTTTAGCTAACTTCATGTGGTCTAAATGTTCATTTATGTACTCTCCTGTTAACAAGTTCTTAAGTCTGTATTTGTTACCTTTAATAAGCTCGATTACCTTATATGGACCCAAAAATTTCTTAGTTAACTTGTACATAGGACCAGACCTGTGTTGGTTAAGTATCATTACTACAGATCCAATAGTTATTTTACTGGGTTTAGCTCGTGCATTCCTTGCTAGAGTGAACTCGGCTGTTGCTTTGGACAGTTGTTCTCGTATTTTCTTGAATACTAGTTGCATTTGTCTACGCTTCACTTGAACAAAATCATCTACGTTATATAAGGGAGTAGGAGGTACGTTAATCAATTCATTAGGGAGGATCTTATCTGTACCATAAAGAATAGCGTGAGGTGTGTCACCAGTAGAAACATTAATTGAAGAATTTATAGCACACTGAATTAAGGGTATAAAATCATCCCAATTGTTATTATCAAAATTCAACGTGACTCTCAAGGCATCTAACACTTTCCTGTTAGTACGTTCAGCTAGTCCATTACTTGCCGGATGATAAGGCATAATGCTACATTTTTTGATGTTATATAAATCACACAAGCTAGTTAGAATACTATTACTGAATTCTGGTCCATTATCTGAAAGGATTACTTTAGGCATACTATATCTACAAATTATTTGGTCATGGAATGCGCTGGCTATGGTTTCTGCTGTTTTGTTCGGGATAGGAACTAGTTCGCAAAACCGTGAAAAATTATCGACCATCACAAGCAAATGTTTGTTCCCTTTCTCTGTTTCCGCAAAATTTGTCAATAAATCCATCGATATTCGTTCCCAAGGAGCTTTAGTTGCTGGGTACACCTGAATTGGATTAGGTCCTGAAACATGTCCCTTGTGCTGTAAACAAGTTAAACATCTGTCAACATAATGAGCAATCTCCTTAGCCATTTTTGGCCAAAAATATTTCAATCGACCTTGTTGGAGTGTACGATCCTTTCCTGGATGTGCACTTGCAGGAGCATCATGGATAATTTTTAACACAGTTGGTACCAAGACAGCTGGAACAACTAACTGACAACATTTCCTCGGGGCTGTCCCTAGCTTTACTACTCTACACAGTAAATTGTCCAACATAACTAGTTCTTTCAATGGTACTGGCGGTTTATGAATCGGGCGAGTGTCTTGCTTAGTCAAAAATTTAATGATGGGTGCCCATATGGGGTCTTGTCTTTGTTCCGTTTCTACTACTGTAGCATCTAATGCTGGGTAATTTAACTGAATCGCAGCTACGTGTCGAGAAAACGCATCGGCTACAACATTTTGCTTTCCTGGAATATATCCAAATGTGGGATTGAATTCTTGAATTGTGAGCAAATATCTAGCAAACTTTCCAACTGGATTCTTATTTTTGAACAAGGGAATTAATGGTTGGTGATCTGTAAGAACATGAACTGGGTAATTATAAATTGTATCCTTGAAATGTTTAAGTGCCCAAACAACTGCCAAGGCTTCTCGTTCTGTTGCACTATAATTTTTCTCTTCTTTGGATAATGTGCGGCTAGCATAAGCTATTGCGTGATCTCTGTGACCTTCTGCTTGAAGTAATGCAGCACCTAGACCTATGTCACTAGCATCTGTAACCAACGTAAAAGGTTTAGAAAAATCTGGGTACCTAAGGACAGGTGACGAAATCAAGGCTGCTTTGAGTTTTTTGAATGATTGATCCTGGGCCTCTCCCCAAACAAAGGGTTCATCTTTTCTTTGCAACTTGTAAAGCGGAGCGGCTATAATAGAGAATCCAGCAATAAATGAACGATAAAATCCTACAAGACCTGTGAACTGTCTTACGGCTTCTGCGGTACGAGGTGTTGGAAAATCACGGGCAGCAATAATTTTTGATTCATTCAATGTAATACCTGAAGGTGTAACTGTATGACCTAGGAAATTAATCTTTTGCTTTAAAAATGAACATTTTGCAAGCTTTATTTTTAAATTAGCTGCAGCGAGCTTTGCAAGTACTTTCTCAAGGTTCTGGAAATGAGTCTGAACATCTTGCGACATGATTATGAGATCATCAAGGTAAACTAGGAGTGTACTTCCTATCAATCTACGAAATAGATTTGTCATGAGCCGTGAAAAGGTTATTGGACTACTACGCAAACCAAACGGCATTCTTTTGAAATGAAAATGACCATTGGGAGTACTAAAGGCTGTCAATTGTTTACTTTCCTCATCAAGGGGGATTTGCCAGAATCCCTGCAACAAATCTAACGTTGAGAATACTTTGTTTCGACCAATACTTTGCAACAAATCATTTAGAACTGGAAGTGGGAAACGATCAGGTATTGTTACTCTGTTAAGCTTGCGATAATCGATTACAGGTCTCCAAGTCCCATCTCGCTTTGGTACAAGAATCAATGGAGCGTTCCATGGCGAATTACTCGATTCAATTACATCACTCTGTAACATTTCTTCTACAAGTCTATCTGCTTCTGCTCTCTGAGAATGGGGAAGACGGTAAGCTGGTACATAAATAGGCGTAGTTCCTTGTTCAAGGGGAATTTTATGTGTAATAAGAGGAGTGAGACCTAATTTTTCTCCTGGTAGAGCAACAACAGCTCTATTCTTGTTCAAAATTTTCAAAAGCTGAGCCACAGAGTCAGGAAAATCAGTAGGACTGAGGTGTTGCGCTTGCACCTCTGGCTGAGATCCCTGTTCTCCTGGTGTGAGTGTACAAACAGTATGATCCATGGAGACATCATCCACAACTCGCACCGGTAACGAGTAATGGGCAAAATCTACAACATGGGTACCCGACTGGAGATGGATATCGGCATTACTAGTGTTTGCGATAAATAATGTAACAGTACCATCCTGCACTGTGTGCCAGGAGGGTTCAACAAATGTACCATTCACTTTACATGTTTCACTTTCCGCAATCACATCCGACAACTCAGGCACTCCCTGAACCTTAACTCTTATTCTGGTGAGAGAATGAGGGTGTAACACAGTGTCAGTAGCCGTGGAACCACTGACTTCAGAGATGGAAGCTGCCAGGCGAGCGAGACAACGAGAATCCGTTAGGGCGTCCCCTTCCAGAAAGTCCCGATACTCATTCTCCTTAACAACTGCACAACTACTATGCTTCAATCGAGTGCCTGTTTTCTCGGGTATGCTACCACGACAATGATCTGACAAACCTACGCTTGCAAGGCGGGTGTCAACAAAATTAACATAATCTGATTGAAGGTTGAACTCGTGGCCCTGTCGATACATGCTACACAAGGGTATGACATGGTCTTTGATACTTATGTTCCAACGATGGGGAAACAATGCAATATTTTCATCAATCATGGTGTACAGACCTAAGAGAATGTCTCCAGGAAAATGAATAATGTCAACAACTAAACATGTTATAGACAATGTGACATCATTGAACTTGAGTGGGAGGTCAATTTCACCCTGAACTTTTACTTTATTTCCTGAAATACCACTTAGAAAAGGTATGTGTGACTGTTTTAAAATAGTAGGGTGCATACTTTCAATGTCTCTAAGAGCTGAGGGCTTGACAATATTAATTTTTGCACCTGAGTCAAGAAAAACTTTTAAAACTCTACCATGTACAATGGCTGATACAAGGGGACCATCACTTGAGACTGGACAAGTTACTATTTTTGACTTATGTTGTCTGGGATATCTGTGTCTTGTTTGTGTCAAATTTACTGTGGATCCGTCAACATCTACAACTGGTCTAGAGTCAGTGTCCTCCTCTGTCAAGTGTCCAAATCTATTTTGGGTAGCTACTGAATACACAGGGAAGGCACTAGGATTGGCTAGCTTGAATTGGTTAGCGGATGGCCTTGGGGGTTTCCCGACGACATGGAGTGAACATTCTGAGCTCCAGCATTCTGTGACTGAGCATTATAATTTGAAGTTGCATTATAGCTGGGCTGGGAGTTGTAATTACGAGAGTTCTGATAATGTCTTGGACGCTGTGAGCCTCGCCAAGACTGACCATGGGAGTTACGAGGTGGAGATGTCCTTTGCCTAGCTCTACAATCCGCAGTGTGGTGACCAACTTGTTTATGGTACGTGCAATATGGAAGCCTAGAATGATTAGATTGATGAGGGGGCCGAGAGAATTGTTTAGGAGGTGATGATCTAGGGGCGGACCAACAGTCCCTTGCAAGGTGGTTACTCTTACCACAATGCCAACATGAGGGAGTGGATGGTTGTGGACTATGGCGTTTCGGCATTTTATGAGGCGGGGAATTTGACTGGGGGCTACGAGCATGGGTACGCTTCTGCGACCAAGAGTTTTGAGAATTTGTGGGAGGATGCTGAGAGCTTGTGACTACATTTACAGCATCAGAGGGTGGCAACAGTTGAGCACTTCGGGGAGCTAGTTTATCTGCGGCATTGTTAATAGCCTCAAATACTTCACCAATTTCATGTTTAACACCAAAATTTTGTTGCTCAACGATTGGTTTTGTATGCTCGGGGGCAAAATGCATTAAAGTACCAAATGCTATCATTTTGGCCATAGCCTCAGGGGACAGATTATTGTCTTTATCTAACCAAGTCGAATTATTCATAGCAGAAACTAAGGCATACAGATACTGATCGAGACGGCTAGTAAACGCATTAAACGATTCACCAGGCTGCATGGTGGCATTGGCAATTTTCTTGACTAACCTATATGGGTCAAGGTCTCCTTTATTAACAAAGCGACGGCGAAAGAAATCCTTAAATTCAGGCCAAGACTGGAGGCTAACAATGGCTTTCTCATCAACAACAAAACGTGCATCACCTTTGGTTGTGTCCACGGCTGACCGTGCAATTGCTAAGTATTCGGCATCAGTAGGCTTAGAAAAACGTGCAACAGTTTTCGCTTCAACCTTACTAAACCATGACTCTAATAAGCGGGATTCACCGGCAAAAAGAGGAATAGCCATTTCCTGAGCTGATCTCTGGCCATTGGGACGAGCAACTGTTCCCATTGATTCTGAAGGGGTTTCAACAGTGGTAGGCATTGTCACAGCCGTGGAAGTAATATTTGAACGCAGATTATAATTAAGTGCACCTGGCATCAGAAATAGTATACACAAAAATAAACACAAAAAAATATCAACTTGGCTAAAGTAAAAATGGCAGAAATAAAATTATTAAATTGGGCTAGGCAAGAAAATAATTAAGAACAAGCAATTGTAAACTAAATTTAGCAATCTTTCATTAAAAAAATGACTGGAATTAGATGTATGTAAATTAATTAAACCAGACTAAGCACAGCAATTGAGAATATAAAAACTGGAAGTGCAATTGCAAAATTTCATTAAAAAGATTCAACACAACAAGTGGCAATGCAAGAAATATGGATGTAGCACATAAACTGGACACAGGAATGTATATAACTGCTAGAAACAATTATTTCTTACTTCTCTCGCCTTTGAATTCAGTAATGACACTAGTAACAATTAATGAATAATGGAATCATATGCAGGGAATATTGAAATGTCTCAGAGAAACTGTGGGCCTCTGGAGTACTAAACCGGCTCCAATATTTAACAAGTCACTGAAAGATTAATTCATAAGATATTTTGGATATATTTACGTTAAACCTCATTAAATCATAGCACACGATATCTTAGCTCATATTTACTTAACTCAGGGCTGCAGGATTTGCAATATAACAGTGGCCAAAACGAAAAACGGTGACCAGACGTGTGAAGAGGACCATGTGAGGGCTTGTTTACAAACTGGTGCGATGGCAGCGCTCCTGGCGGCGATGGCGCGAAACTCAGGGACCCCACACTGTTGATGCTGGAAGTGCGAAGATAAATTCTGATGACGACGATATTACGACGATGTCGGTGGAGAAACACGATTGGGAGGCAGGAGTTCACACAAAATGATGTAGCAGGGGCTGGTGGCGAGGTGTGAGAGCTTGGGAGGCGAGGCGTGTGAGCCTGGGGAGGCGACACTAGTCAAACAATTGCAGTCCACCAAATATTCTCAAGGAACAATACAGTACATACGATGCTCAGTTGATAGTTGCGACGATGATTGACCACGATTTCAGTAGCTTGAACACTCACAAAGCTTAGATACTGTCAGCTTGGGTGGCGGTGGTGGTGGTGGGTGCACTAGGTGGTTCCCACGTGGTGGCGCGAGGTTCAAAAAAATGGCTGGCGCGGGAAGCTTCCTTCCTCCTCACTGATGAATGAGCGTTCTCACAGGCAAATATTGACCCTTACTTCTGAAACGTTGGCCTGGAGTAGTGGTTGATGGCAGGACCCCGGTCTGGCACAATATTTGATGCGTGGGTGGCAGGATGGCGGCTTATGGCGGTGGCGGTGGCGGCTGGAACACGAGGCGATGCTGGGTACTTGAACTTTTGTTTCCAGAAAAAAAATTTCTGGGTCCCACTGCTGCTACCAGTATTCGTTTGCCTTGTTCGGGTAGAAGGTAGACACAGTAGTCGCTTCTGTATATATTTATTGACTGAGATAGCAAGGTATATATCTGCCTAGCCGAGGTCCTTCTACTCTGAGTCTGTGAGGATAACTGAGGCTGCTGGGAGCATGGCTTGATGCTCCTCTGTCTGGCATGACGTCAGAGGCCTACTTGCCTGTGATTGGTTACATTTCAACTGACAGAATTTTGAGTATAACAGAGGGACCACACAGTGGAGGGACCACACAGTGGAGGGGACCACACAGTGGAGTGACCACACAGTGGGGGGACCACACAGTGGAGGGGACACACAGTGGAGGGGACCACACAATGGAGGGAACCACACAGTGGAGGGAACCACACAGTGGAGGGGACCACACAGTGGAGGGGACCACACAGTGGAGGGACCACACCGTGGAGGGGACACACAGTGGAGGGGACACACAATGGAGGGGACCACACAGTGGAGGGACCACACAGTGGAGGGACCACACAGTGGAGGGACCACACAGTGGAGGGGACACACAGTGGAGGGACCACACAGTGGAGGGGACCACACAGTGGAGGGGACACACAGTGGAGGGGACACACAGTGTAGGGGACACACAGTGGAGAGGACACACAGTGGAGGGAACCACACAGTGGAGGGAACCACATAATGGAGAGAGAACACAGTGGAGGGGACCACACAGTGGAGGGGACACACAGTGGAGGGGACACACAGTGTAGGGGACACACAGTGGAGGGGACACACAGCGGAGGGAACCACACAGTGGAGGGAACCACATAATGGAGAGAGAACACAGTGGAGGGGACGCTGGAGGTGACCACACAGTGGAGGGACCACACATTGGAGGGGACACACAGTGGAGGGGACACACAGTGTAGGGGACACACAGTGGAGGGGACACACAGTGGGGGGACCACACAGTGCAGGGGACCACACAGTGGAGGGACCACACAGTGGAGGGGACACACAGTGGACGGACCACACTGTGGAGGGGACCACACAGTGGAGGGGACCACACAGTGGAGGAGACCACACAGTGGAGGGACCACACCGTGGAGGGGACACACAGTGGAGGGGACACACAATGGAGGGGACCACACAGTGGAGGGACCACACAGTGGAGGGACCACACAGTGGAGGGGACCACACAGTGGAGGGGACACACAGTGGAGGGACCACACAGTGGAGGGGACCACACAGTGGAGGGGACACACAGTGGAGGGGACACACAGTGTAGGGGACACACAGTGGAGGGGACACACAGTGGAGGGGACACACAGCGGAGGGAACCACACAGTGGAGGGAACCACATAATGGAGAGAGAACACAGTGGAGGGGACCACACAGTGGAGGGGACGCTGGAGGGACCACACAGTGGAGGGACCACACATTGGAGGGGATCACACAGTGGAGGGGACACACAGTGGAGGGGACACACAGTGGAGGGAACCACACAGTGGAGGGAACCACACAGTGGAGGGGACACACAGTGGAGGGAACCACACAGTGGAGGGAACCACACAGTGGAGGGGACCACACAGTGGAGGGGACCACACAGTGGAGGGACCATACCGTGGAGGGGACACACAGTGGAGGGGACACACAATGGAGGGGACCACACAGTGGAGGGACCACACAGTGGAGGGACCACACAGTGGAGGGGACCACACAGTGGAGGGGACACACAGTGGAGGGACCATACAGTGGAGGGGACCACACAGTGGAGGGGACACACAGTGTAGGGGACACGCAGTGGAGGGGACACACAGTGGAGGGGACACACAGCGGAGGGAACCACACAGTGGAGGGAACCACATAATGGAGAGAGAACACAGTGGAGGGGACCACACAGTGGAGGGGACGCTGGAGGGACCACACAGTGGAGGGACCACACATTGGAGGGGACACACAGTGGAGGGGACACACAGTGTATTGGACACACAGTAGAGGGGACACACAGTGGGGGGACCACACAGTGGAGGGGACCACACAGTGGAGGGACCACACAGTGGAGGGGACACACAGTGGAGGGACCACACTGTGGAGGGGACCACACAGTGGAGGGGACACACAGTGGAGGGACCAAACAGTGGAGGGGACACACAGTGGAGGGGACACACAGTAGAGGGACCACACAGTGGAGGGGACACACAGTGGAGGGGACACACAGTGGAGGGACCACACAGTGGAGGGGACACACATTGGAGGGGACCAAACAATGGAGGGACCACACAGTGGAGGGGACCACACAGTGGAAGGACCACACAGTGGAGGGGACACATAGTGGAGGGACCACACAGTGGAAGGGACCACACAGTGGAGGGGACACACAGTGGAGGAACCACACAGTGGAGGGGACCACACAGTGGAGGGGACCTTGGAGGGACCACACATTGGAGGGGACACACAGTGGAGGGGACACACAGTGGAGGGGACACACAGTGGAGGGGACCACACAGTGGAGGGGACACACAGTGGAGGGACCACACAGTGGAGGGGACACACAGTGGACGGACCACACAGTGGAGGGGACACACAGTGGAGGGACCACACAGTGTAGGGGACACACAGTGGAGGGGACACACAGCGGAGGGACCACATAGTGGAAGGACCACACAGTGGAGGGACCACACAGTGGAGTTGACACACAGTGGAGGGAACCACACAGTGGAGGGAACCACATAATGGAGAGACCACACAGTGGAGGGGACCACACAGTGGAGGGGACCACACAGTGGAGGGGACGCTGGAGGGACCACACAGTGGAGGGGACACACAGTGGACGGACCACACAGTGGAGGGGACACACAGTGGAGGGACCACACAGTGGAGGGGACACACAGTGGAGGGGACACACAGCGGAGGGACCACATAGTGGAAGGACCACACAGTGGAGGGACCACACAGTGGAGTTGACACACAGTGGAGGGAACCACACAGTGGAGGGAACCACATAATGGAGAGACCACACAGTGGAGGGGACCACACAGTGGAGGGGACCACACAGTGGAGGGGACGCTGGAGGGACCACACAGTGGAGGGACCACACATTGGAGGGGATCACACAGTGGAGGGGACACACAGTGGAGGGGACACACAGTGGAGGGAACCACACAGTGGAGGGAACCACACAGTGGAGGGGACACACAGAGAAGGGAACCACACAGTGGAGGGAACCACACAGTGGAGGGGACCACACAGTGGAGGGGACCACACAGTGGAGGGACCACACCGTGGAGGGGACACACAGTGGAGGGGACACACAATGGAGGGGACCACACAGTGGAGGGACCACACAGTGGAGGGACCACACAGTGGAGGGGACCACACAGTGGAGGGGACACACAGTGGAGGGACCACACAGTGGAGGGGACCACACAGTGGAGGGGACACACAGTGGAGGGGACTCACAGTGGAGGGGACACACAGTGGAGGGGACACACAATGGGGGACCACACAGTGGAGGGGACCACATAGTGGAGGGACCACACAGTGGAGGGGACACACAGTGGGGGGACCACACTGTGGAGGGGACCACACAGTGGAGGGGACACACAGTGGAGCGACCACACTGTGGAGGGGACCACACAGTGGAGGGGATACACAGTGGGGGGACAACACAGTGGAGGGGACACACAGTGGAGGGACCACACAGTGGAGGGGACACACAGTGGAGGGACCACACAGTGGAAGGACCACACAGTGGAGGGGACCACACAGTGGAGGGGACACGCAGTGGAGGGGACACACAGTGGAGGGGACCACACAGTGGAGGGACCACACAGTGGAGGGACCACACAGTGGAGGGGACCACACAGTGGAGGGACCACACAGTGGGGGGACCACACAGTGGAGGGGACACACAGTGGAGGGGACCACACAGTGGAGGAACCACACAGTGGAGGGGACCACACAGTGGGGGGACCACACAGTGGAGGGGACCATACATTGGAGGGACCACACAGTGGAGGGGACCACACAGTGGAGGGGACCACACAGTGGAGGGGACCAAACAGTGGAGGGGACCATACAGTGGAGGGACCACACAGTGGAGGGACCACACAGTGGAGGGGACCACACAGTGGAGGGACCACACAGTGGAGGGGACACACAGTGGAGGGGACACACAGTGGAGGGGACCACACAGTGGAGGGACCACACAGTAGAGGGACCACACAGTGGAGGGACTACACAGTGGAGGGGACCACACAGTGGAGGGACCACACAGAGGAGGGACCACACAAGGGTCAAGCAAGGGTCCCTTGCTTGATCTGATATTTACCCTAAATGAGTCGGATATAAGGGAAGTTAAGTTGGAAGCCCCCTTGGGAATGAGTGATCACAGTGTATTGAGCTTTGAGTACCTGGTTGAGCTGGGAATTATCACCCCCCAAAAAGAACTGGGAACCAAAGGGCTGGCGTACCGATAGGGAAATTATGAGGAAATGAATAAATTTCTATGGGATATACATTGGGACACAGAACTCGAAACCAAGTCCGTACAAGACATGATGGACTATGTCACCCAAAAATGTCAGGAGGCTGTAAGCAGGTTTGTCCCAGCCCGACAGGAAAAAACAGAGAAGCAAAGGAAGAATCCGTGGTTTAATAAGGAATGTATGAAAGCAAAGGAGCAGAACAAAAGGACGTACCTGTTATGCCAGTTGCTTGAAGGCTTCTGTGCTGGCTAGGGTTCGAGTCTCCTGGTGGGAAAGTGTTCTAAACACTTTCCCACTTTCCTTTTTAACGATGCATAAGCAACAGGGCTCCATTAAGGAACATCTAACCTCTTCCCACAACTTCCGTAATAACAGAACACCAGAAAGTAGAGAGAGATACCAGAGAACCAGGAACGAGTATGTCAGTGTGAGAAGAGCAGCTGAGAAAAGGTATGAAAATGATATAGCTAATAAAGCCAAGACCGAACCCAAGCTACTACACAGTCACATCAGGAGGAAGACAACAGTGAAGGAACAGGTGATGAAACTTAGGGTGGGCGAGGACAGGTACACAGAGAATGACAAAGAGGTGTGTGAAGAACTCAACAAAAGGTTCCAGGAGGTCTTTACAATAGAACAGGGAGATGTCGCGGCGCTAGAAGAGGTGGCAGCAAACCAGGTGACCTTGGATAGGTTCGAAATTACAAGAGATGAGGTCAAGAAGCACCTATTGGAGCTGGATGTGAGAAAAGCTGTTGGGCCGGATGGAATCTCGCCATGGGTATTGAAAGAGTGTGCAGGAGCACTTTGCCTACCACTCTCCATAGTGTATAGTAGGTCACTGGAAACGGGGGACCTACCAGAAATATGGAAGACTGCTAATGTAGTACCAATATACAAAAAGGGTGACAGACAAGAGGCACTGAACTACAGGCCAGTGTCCTTAACTTGTATACCATGCAAGGTGATGGAGAAGATTGTGAGAAAAAACCTAGTAACACATCTGGAGAGAAGAGACTTCGAGACAACCCATCAACATGGGTTCAGGGAGGGTAAATCTTGCCTTACAGGCTTGATAGAATTCTACGATCAGGTGACAAAGATTAAACAAGAAAGAGAAGGGTGGGCGGACTGCATTTTTTTGGACTGTCGGAAAGCCTTTGACACAGTACCCCATAAAAGGTTGATGCATAAGCTAGAGAAACAGGCAGGAGTAACTGGTAGGGCGCTCCAGTGGATAAGGGAGTACCTAAACAATAGGAAGCAGAGAGTTACAGTGAGGGGTGAGACCTCAGACTGGCGTGAAGTCACCAGTGGAGTCCCACAGGGCTCTGTACTTGGACCTATCCTGTTTCTGATATACGTAAATGATCTGCCAGAGGGTATAGACTCATTCCTCTCAATGTTTGCTGACGACGCCAAAATTATGAGAAGGATTAAGACAGAGGAGGACAGCTTGAGGCTTCAAGAAGACCTGGACAAGCTGCAGGAATGGTCGAACAAATGGCTGTTAGAGTTTAATCCAAGCAAATGTAATGTAATGAAGATAGGGGTAGGAAGCAGGAGACCAGATACAAGGTATCACTTGGGAGATGAAATACTTCAAGAGTCCGAGAGAGAGAAAGACCTGGGGGTTGATATCACGCCAGACCTGTCCCCTGATGCTCATATCAAGAGGATAACAGCAGCAGCATATGCCAGGTTGGCTAACATAAGAACGGCCTTTAGAAACTTGTGTAAGGAATCTTTCAGAACATTATATACCACATATGTCAGACCAATCCTGGAGAATGCGGCACCAGCATGGAGTCCATATCTAGTCAAGCATAAGACTAAAATGGAAAAGGTTCAAAGGTTTGCCACCACCAGACTAGTACCCGAGCTGAGAGGTATGAGCTACGAGGAGAGACTACGGGAATTAAACCTCACTTCGTTGGAAGACAGAAGAGTTAGGGGGGACATGATCACCACATTCAAGATCCTCAAGGGAATTGACAGGGTTGATAAAGACAGGCTGTTTAACACAAGGGGCACACGCACTAAGGGACACAGGTGGAAACTGAGTGCCCAAATGAGCCACAGAGATATTAGAAAGAACTTTTTTAGTGTCAGAGTGGTTGACAAATGGAATGCATTAGGCAGTGATGTGGTGGAGGCTGACTCCATACACAGTTTCAAGTATAGATATGATAGAGCCCAATAGGCTCAGGAACCTGTACACCTGTTGATTGACAGTTGAGAGGCGGGACCAAAGAGCCAGAGCTAAACCCCCGCAAGCACAACTAGGTGAGTACAACTAGGTGAGTACACAGTGGGGGGAACACACAGTGGAGGGGACACACAGTGGAGGGGACCACACAGTGGAGGAACCACACAGTGGAGGGGACCACACAGTGGGGGGACCACACAGTGGAGGGGACGTACAGTGGAGGGGACCACACAGTGGAGGGACCACACAGTTGAGGGACCACACAGTAGAAGGACCACACAGTGGAGGGGACACACAGTGGAGGGACCACACAGTGCAGGGACCACACAGTGGGGGGAACACACAGTGGAGGGGACACACAGTGAAGGGACCACACAGTGGAGGGAGCACACAGTGGAAGGACCACACAGTGGAGGGGACACACAGTGGAGGGGACCACACAGTGGAGGAACCACACAGTGGAGGGGACCACACAGTGGGGGGACCACACAGTGGAGGGGACGATACAGTGAAGGGACCACACAGTGGAGGGGACCACACAGTGGAGAAACCACACAGTGGAGGGGACCACACAGTGGAGAAACCACACAGTGGAGGGGACCACACAGTGGAGGGGACGCTGGAGGGACCACACATTAGAGAGGACACACAGTGGAGGGGACACACAGTGGAGGGGACACACAGTGGAGGGGACCACACAGTGGAGGGGACACACAGTGGAGGGACCACACAGTGGAGGGGACACACAGTGGAGGGACCACACAATAGAGGGGACACACAGTGGAGTGGACACACAGAGGGGGGACCATACAGTGGAGGGGACCACACAGTGGAGGGACCACACAGTGGAGGGACCTCACAGTGGAGGGGACCACACAGTGGAGGGGACACACAGTGGGGGGACCACACAGTGGAGGGGACACATACAGTGGAGGGACCACACTGTGGAGGGACCACACAGTAGAGGGGACCACACAGTGGAGGAACCACACAGTGGAGGGGACCACACAGTGGAGGGACCACACAGCGGAGGGAACCACACAGTGGAGGGACCACACAGTGGAGGGGACCACACAGTGGAGGAACCACACAGTGGAGGGACCACACAGTGGAGGGGACACACAGTGGGGGGACCAGACAGTGGAGGGGACACACAGTGGAGGGGACACACAGTGGAGGGACCACACAGTGGAGGGGACCACACAGTGGAGGGAACACACAGTGAAGGGACCACACAGTGGAGGGGACCACAAAGTGGAGAAACCACACAGTGGAGGGGACCACACAGTGGAGGGGACGCTGGAGGGACCACACATTAGAGAGGACACACAGTGGAGGGGACACACAGTGGAGGGGACACACAGTGGAGGGGACCACACAGTGGAGGGGACACACAGTGCAGGGACCACACAGTGGAGGGGACACACAGTGGAGGGCCCACACAATAGAGGGGACACACAGTGGAGTGGACACACAGTGGGGGGACCACACAGTGGAGGGGACCACACAGTGGAGGGACCACACAGTGGAGGGACCTCACAGTGGAGGGGACCACACAGTGGAGGGGACACACAGTGGGGGGACCACACAGTGGAGGGGACACATACAGTGGAGGGACCACACAGTGGAGGGACCACACAGTAGAGGCGACCACACAGTGGAGGAACCACACAGTGGAGGGGACCACACAGTGGAGGGACCACACAGTGGAGGGAACCACACAGTGGAGGGACCACACAGTGGAGGGGACCACACACTGGAGGAACCAGACAGTGGAGGGACCACACAGTGGAGGGGACACACAGTGGGGGGACCAAACAGTGGAGGGGACACACAGTGGAGGGGACACACAGTGGAGGGACCATACAGTGGAGGGGACCACACAGTAGAGGGACCACACAGTGGAGGCTCCACACAGTGGGGGGACCACACAGTGGAGGGACCACACAGTGGGGGGACCACACAGTGGAGGGACACACAGTGAAGGGACCACACAGTGGAGGGACCACACAGTGGAGGGACCACACAGTGGAGGGGACACACAGTGGAGGGGACACACAGTGGAGGGGACACACAGTGGAGGGGACCACACAGTGGAGGAACCACACAGTGGAGGGAACCACACAGTGCAGGGGACGACACAGTGGAGGGACCACACAATAGAGGGGACACACAGTGGAGGGGACACACAGTGGGGGGACCACACAGTGGAGGGGACACAGTGGAGGGGACCACACAGTCGAGGAACCACACAGTGGAGGGGACCACCCAGTGGGGGACCACACAGTGGAGGGGACGACAGAGTGGAGGGACCACACAGTGGAGGGGACCACACAGTGGAGGGGACCACACAGTGGAGGGAACCACACAGTGGAGGGGACGACACAGTGGAGGGACCACACAGTGGAAAGGGCCACACAGTGGAGGAACCACACAGTGGAGGGGACCACACAGTGGAGGGGACGCTGGAGGGACTACACATTGGAGGGAACACACAGTGGAGTGGACACACAGTGGAGGGAACACACAGTGGAGGGGACCACACAGTGGAGGGGACACACAGAGGAGGGACCACACAGTAGAGGGGACACACAGTGGAGGGACCACACAATAAAGGGTACACACAGTGGAGGGGACACCCAGTGGATGGGACACACAGTGGAGGGGATACACAGTGGATGGGACACACAGTGGAGGGGACACACAGTGGAGGGGACACTCAGTGGGGGGACCAAGCAGTGGAGGGGACCACACAGTGGAGGAACCAAACAGTGGAGGGACCACACAGTGGAGGGGACCACACAGTGGAGGGGACACACAGTGGGGGGACCACACAGTGGAGGGGACACACAGTGGAGGGACCACACAGTGGAGGGACCACACAGTGGAGCGGACTACACAGTGGAGGAACCACACAGTGGAGGGGACCACACAGTAGGGGGACCACACAGTGGAGGGGAGCACACAGTGGAGGGGACGCTGGACGGACTACACATTGGAGGGAACACACAGTGGAGTGGACACACAGTGGAGGGAACACACAGTGGAGGGGACCACACAGTGGAGGGGACACACAGAGGAGGGACCACACAGTAGAGGGGACACACAGTGGAGTGACCACACAATAAAGGGGACACACAGTGGAGGGGACACACAGTGGAGGGGAAACACAGTGGAGGGGACAGACAGTGGAGGGGACACACAGTGGAGGGGACACACAGTGGAGGGGACACACAGTGGGGGGACCACACAGTGGAGGGACCACTCAGTGGAGGTGATACACAGTGGATGGGACACACAGTGGAGGGGACACACAGTGGAGGGGACACACAGTGGAGGGAACACACAGTAGAGGGACCACTCAGTGGAGGTGATACACAATGGAGGGGACACACAGTGGAGGGAACACACAGTGGAGGGACCACTCAGTGGAGGTGATACACAGTGGATGGGACACACAGTGGAGGGGACACACAGTGGAGGGGACACACAGTGGAGGGAACACACAGTGGAGGGACCACTCAGTGGAGGTGATACACAGTGGAGGGGACACACAGTGGAGGGGACACACAGTGGGGGGACCACGCAGTGGAGGGGACCACACAGTGGAGGAACCACACAGTGGAGGGACCACACAGTGGAGGGGACCACACAGTAGAGGGGACACACAGTGGGGGGACCACACAGTGGAGGGGACACACAGTGGAGGGACCACACAGTGGAGGGACCACACAGTGGAGCGGACCACACAGTGGAGGGGACACACAGTGGAGGGGACTCACAGTGGAGGGACCACACATTGGAAGACAGAAGAGTTAGGGGGGACATGATCACCACATTCAAGATCCTCAAGGGAATTGACAGGGTTGATAAAGACAGGCTGTTTAACACAAAAGGCACACGCACTAGGGGACACAATTGGAAACTGAGTGCCCAAAGGAGCCACAGAGATATTAGAAAGAACTTTTTTAGTGTCAGAGTGGTTGACAATGGAATGCATTAGGAAGTGATGTGGTGGAGGCTGACTCCATACACAGTTTCAAGTGTAGATATGATATAGCCCAATAGGCTCAGGAACCTGTACACCTGTTGATTGACAGTTGAGAGGCGGGACCAAACAGCCAGAGCTCAACCCCCGCAAGCACAACTAGGTGAGTACAACTAGGTGAGTTCACAGTGGAGGGACCACACAGTGGAGGGGACACACAGTGGAGGGGACACACAGTGGAGGGGACACACAGTGGAGGGGACCTCACAGTGGAGGGGACACACAGTGGAGGGACCACACAGTGGAGGGGAAACACAATGGAGGGGACACACAGTGGAGGGGACACACTGTGGAGGGACCACACAGTGGAGGGGACCACACAGTGAAGGGGACACACAGTGGAGGGGACACACAGTGGAGGGGACACACAGTGGAGGGACCACACAGTGGAGGGGACACACAGTGGAGGGACCACACAGTGGAGGGACCACACAGTGGAGGGGACCACACAGTGGAGGGACCACACAGTGGAGGGACCACACAGTGGAGGGGACACACAGTGGAGGGGACACACATTGGAGGGACCACACTGTCGAGGGGACACACAGTGGAGGGGACACACTGTGGAGGTGACACACTGTGGAGGGGACACACAGTGCAGGGGACACACAGTGGAGGGGACACACTGTGGAGGGATCACACAGTGGAGGGGACACACAGTGGAGGGGACACACTGTGGAGGGGACACACAGTGGAGGGGTCACACTGTGGAGGAGACACACAGTGGAGGGGACACACTGTGGAGGGGACACACTGTGGAGGGGACACACAGTGGAGGGGTCACACTGTGGAGGGGACGCACTGTGGAGGGGACACACAGTGGAGGGACCACACAGTGGAGGGGACACACAGTGGAGGGGACACACAGTCGAGGGGACACACTGTGGAGGGGACACACAGTGGAAGGGACACACAGTGGAGGGACCGCACAAGGGTCAAGCAAGGGTCCGTTGCTTGATCTGTTATTTACCCTAAATGAGTCGGATATAAGGGAAGTTAAGTTGGAAGCCCCCTTGGGAATGAGTGATCACAGTGTATTGAGCTTTGAGTACCTGGTTGAGCTGGGAATTATCACCCCCAAAAAAGAACTGGGAACCAAAGAGCTGGCGTACCGAAAGGGAAATTATGAGGAAATGAATAAATTCCTATGGGATATACATTGGGACACAGAACTCGGAACCAAGTCCGTACAAGACATAATGGACTATGTCGCCCAAAAATGTCAGGAGGCTGTAAGCAGGTTTGTCCCAGCCCGACAGGAAAAAACAGAGAAGCAAAGGAAGAATCCGTGGTTTAATAGGGAATGTATGAAAGCAAAGGAGCTGAACAAAAGGGCATGGAGGAGCTTCCGTAATAACAGAACACCAGAAAGTAGAGAGAGATACCAGAGAACCAGGAACGAGAATGTCAGTGTGAGAAGAGCAGCTGAGAAAAGGTATGAAAATGATATAGCTAATAAAGCCAAGACCGAACCCAAGCTACTACACAGTCACATCAGGAGGAAGACAACAGTGAAGGAACAGGTGATGAAACTTAGGGTGGGCGAGGACAGGTACACAGAGAATGACAAAGAGGTGTGTGAAGAACTCAACAAAAGGTTCCAGGAGGTCTTTACAATAGAACAGGGAGATGACGCGGCGCTAGAAGGGGTGGCAGCAAACCAGGTGACCTTGGATAGGTTCGAAATTACAAGAGATGAGGTCAAGAAGCACCTATTGGAGCTGGATGTGAGAAAAGCTGTTGGGCCGGATGGAATCTCGCCATGGGTATTGAAAGAGTGTGCAGGAGCACTTTGCCTACCACTCTCCATAGTGTATAGTAGGTCACTGGAAACGGGGGACCTACCAGAAATATGGAAGACTGCTAATGTAGTACCAATATACAAAAAGGGTGACAGACAAGAGGCACTGAACTACAGGCCAGTGTCCTTAACTTGTATACCATGCAAGGTGATGGAGAAGATTGTGAGAAAAAACCTAGTAACACATCTGGAGAGAAGAGACTTCGTGACAACCCATCAACATGGGTTCAGGGAGGGTAAATCTTGCCTTACAGGATTGATAGAATTCTACGATCAGGTGACAAAGATTAAACAAGAAAGAGAAGGGTGGGCGGACTGCATTTTTTTGGACTGTCGGAAAGCCTTTGACACAGTACCCCATAAAAGGTTGATGCATAAGCTAGAGAAACAGGCAGGAGTAACTGGTAGGGCGCTCCAGTGGATAAGGGAGTACCTAAACAATAGGAAGCAGAGAGTTACAGTGAGGGGTGAGACCTCAGACTGGCGTGAAGTCACCAGTGGAGTCCCACAGGGCTCTGTACTTGGACCTATCCTGTTTCTGATATACATAAATGATCTGCCAGAGGGTATAGACTCATTCCTCTCAATGTTTGCTGACGACGCCAAAATTATGAGAAGGATTAAGACAGAGGAGGACAGCTTGAGGCTTCAAGAAGACCTGGACAAGCTGCAGGAATGGTCGAACAAATGGCTGT
Source organism: Procambarus clarkii (assembly GCF_040958095.1). Lineage (NCBI taxonomy): Eukaryota > Metazoa > Arthropoda > Malacostraca > Decapoda > Cambaridae > Procambarus > Procambarus clarkii. Next base: position 27,932,585 of record NC_091214.1, read on the forward strand.
TAGAGTTTAATCCAAGCAAATGTAATGTAATGAAGATAGGGGTAGGAAGCAGGAGACCAGATACAAGGTATCACTTGGGAGATGAAATACTTCAAGAGTCCGAGAGAGAGAAAGACCTGGGGGTTGATATCACGCCAGACCTGTCCCCTGATGCTCACATCAAGAGGATAACAGCAGCAGCATATGCCAGGTTGGCTAACATAAGAACAGCCTTTAGAAACTTGTGTAAGGAATCTTTCAGAACATTATATACCACATATGTCAGACCAATCCTGGAGTATGCGGCACCAGCATGGAGTCCATATCTAGTCAAGCATAAGACTAAAATGGAAAAGGTTCAAAGGTTTGCCACCAGACTAGTACCCGAGCTGAGAGGTATGAGCTACGAGGAGAGACTACGGGAATTAAACCTCACTTCGTTGGAAGACAGAAGAGTTAGAGGGGACATGATCACCACATTCAAGATCCTCAAGGGAATTGACAGGGTTGATAAAGACAGGCTGTTTAACACAAGGGGCACACGCACTAGGGGACACAGGTGGAAACTGAGTGCCCAAATGAGCCACAGAGATATTAGAAAGAACTTTTTTAGTGTCAGAGTGGTTGACAAATGGAATGCATTAGGCAGTGATGTGGTGGAGGCTGACTCCATACACAGTTTCAAGTATAGATATGATAGAGCCCAATAGGCTCAGGAACCTGTACACCTGTTGATTGACAGTTGAGAGGCGGGACCAAAGAGCCAGAGCTCAACCCCCGCAAGCACAACTAGGTGAGTACAACTAGGTGAGTACACAGCGGGGGAACACACAGTGGAGGGGACACACAGTGGAGGGGACCACACAGTGGAGGAACCACACAGTGGAGGGGACCACACAGTGGGGGGACCACACAGTGGAGGGGACCATGCAGTGGAGGGGACCACACAGTGGAGGGACCACACAGTGGAGGGACCACACAGTGGAGGGACCACACAGTGGAGGGGACACACAGTGGAGGGACCACACAGTGCAGGGACCACACAGTGGGGGGACCACACAGTGGAGGGGACACACAGTGAAGGGACCACACAGTGGAGGGAGCACACAGTGGAGGGACCACACAGTGAAGGGGACACACAGTGGAGGGCACCACACAGTGGAGGAACCACACAGTGGAGGAACCACACAGTGGAGAGGACGACACAGTGGGGGGACCACACAGTGGAGGGGACGATACAGTGAAGGGACCACACAGTGGAGGGGACCACACAGTGGAGGAACCACACAGTGGAGGGGACCACACAGTGGAGGGGACGCTGGAGGGACCACACATTAGAGAGGACACACAGTGGAGGAGACCACACAGTGGAGGGGACACACAGTGGAGGGACCACACAGTGGAGGGGACACACAGTGGAGGGACCGCACAATAGAGGGGACACACAGTGGAGGGGACACACAGTGGGGGGACCTCACAGTGGAGGGGACCACACAGTGGAGGGACCACACAGTGGAGGGACCTCACAGTGGAGGGGACCACACAGTGGAGGAACCACACAGTGGAGGGACCACACAGTGGAGGGGACCACACAGTGGAGGGGACACACAGTGGGGGGACCACACAGTGGAGGGGACACACAGTGGAGGGACCACACAGTGGAGGGACCACACAGTGGAGCGGACCACACAGTGGAGGGGACACACAGTGGAGGGGACTCACAGTGGAGGGACCACACATTGGAAGACAGAAGAGTTAGGGGGGACATGATCACCACATTCAAGATCCTCAAGGGAATTGACAGGGTTGATAAAGACAGGCTGTTTAACACAAAAGGCACACGCACTAGGGGACACAATTGGAAACTGAGTGCCCAAAGGAGCCACAGAGATATTAGAAAGAACTTTTTTAGTGTCAGAGTGGTTGACAATGGAATGCATTAGGAAGTGATGTGGTGGAGGCTGACTCCATACACAGTTTCAAGTGTAGATATGATATAGCCCAATAGGCTCAGGAACCTGTACACCTGTTGATTGACAGTTGAGAGGCGGGACCAAACAGCCAGAGCTCAACCCCCGCAAGCACAACTAGGTGAGTACAACTAGGTGAGTTCACAGTGGAGGGACCACACAGTGGAGGGGACACACAGTGGAGGGGACACACAGTGGAGGGGACACACAGTGGAGGGGACCTCACAGTGGAGGGGACACACAGTGGAGGGACCACACAGTGGAGGGGAAACACAATGGAGGGGACACACAGTGGAGGGGACACACTGTGGAGGGACCACACAGTGGAGGGGACCACACAGTGAAGGGGACACACAGTGGATTGGACACACAGTGGAGGGACCACACAGTGGAGGGGACACACAGTGGAGGGACCACACAGTGGAGGGACCACACAGTGGAGGGGACCACACAGTGGAGGGACCACACAGTGGAGGGACCACACAGTGGAGGGGACACACAGTGGAGGGGACACACATTGGAGGGACCACACTGTGGAGGGGACACACAGTGGAGGGGACACACTGTGGAGGTGACACACTGTGGAGGGGACACACAGTGCAGGGGACACACAGTGGAGGGGACACACTGTGGAGGGATCACACAGTGGAGGGGACACACAGTGGAGGGGACACACTGTGGAGGGGACACACAGTGGAGGGGTCACACTGTGGAGGGGACACACAGTGGAGGGGACACACTGTGGAGGGGACACACTGTGGAGGGGACACACAGTGGAGGGGTCACACTGTGGAGGGGACGCACTGTGGAGGGGACACACAGTGGAGGGACCACACAGTGGAGGGGACACACAGTGGAGGGGACACACAGTCGAGGGGACACACTGTGGAGGGGACACACAGTGGAAGGGACACACAGTGGAGGGACCGCACAAGGGTCAAGCAAGGGTCCGTTGCTTGATCTGTTATTTACCCTAAATGAGTCGGATATAAGGGAAGTTAAGTTGGAAGCCCCCTTGGGAATGAGTGATCACAGTGTATTGAGCTTTGAGTACCTGGTTGAGCTGGGAATTATCACCCCCAAAAAAGAACTGGGAACCAAAGAGCTGGCGTACCGAAAGGGAAATTATGAGGAAATGAATAAATTCCTATGGGATATACATTGGGACACAGAACTCGGAACCAAGTCCGTACAAGACATAATGGACTATGTCGCCCAAAAATGTCAGGAGGCTGTAAGCAGGTTTGTCCCAGCCCGACAGGAAAAAACAGAGAAGCAAAGGAAGAATCCGTGGTTTAATAGGGAATGTATGAAAGCAAAGGAGCTGAACAAAAGGGCATGGAGGAGCTTCCGTAATAACAGAACACCAGAAAGTAGAGAGAGATACCAGAGAACCAGGAACGAGAATGTCAGTGTGAGAAGAGCAGCTGAGAAAAGGTATGAAAATGATATAGCTAATAAAGCCAAGACCGAACCCAAGCTACTACACAGTCACATCAGGAGGAAGACAACAGTGAAGGAACAGGTGATGAAACTTAGGGTGGGCGAGGACAGGTACACAGAGAATGACAAAGAGGTGTGTGAAGAACTCAACAAAAGGTTCCAGGAGGTCTTTACAATAGAACAGGGAGATGACGCGGCGCTAGAAGGGGTGGCAGCAAACCAGGTGACCTTGGATAGGTTCGAAATTACAAGAGATGAGGTCAAGAAGCACCTATTGGAGCTGGATGTGAGAAAAGCTGTTGGGCCGGATGGAATCTCGCCATGGGTATTGAAAGAGTGTGCAGGAGCACTTTGCCTACCACTCTCCATAGTGTATAGTAGGTCACTGGAAACGGGGGACCTACCAGAAATATGGAAGACTGCTAATGTAGTACCAATATACAAAAAGGGTGACAGACAAGAGGCACTGAACTACAGGCCAGTGTCCTTAACCTGTATACCATGCAAGGTGATGGAGAAGATTGTGAGAAAAAACCTAGTAACACATCTGGAGAGAAGAGACTTCGTGACAACCCATCAACATGGGTTCAGGGAGGGTAAATCTTGCCTTACAGGATTGATAGAATTCTACGATCAGGTGACAAAGATTAAACAAGAAAGAGAAGGGTGGGCGGACTGCATTTTTTTGGACTGTCGGAAAGCCTTTGACACAGTACCCCATAAAAGGTTGATGCATAAGCTAGAGAAACAGGCAGGAGTAACTGGTAGGGCGCTCCAGTGGATAAGGGAGTACCTAAACAATAGGAAGCAGAGAGTTACAGTGAAAGGTGAGACCTCAGACTGGCGTGAAGTCACCAGTGGAGTCCCACAGGGCTCTGTACTTGGACCTATCCTGTTTCTGATATACATAAATGATCTGCCAGAGGGTATAGACTCATTCCTCTCAATGTTTGCTGACGACGCCAAAATTATGAGAAGGATTAAGACAGAGGAGGACAGCTTGAGGCTTCAAGAAGACCTGGACAAGCTGCAGGAATGGTCGAACAAATGGCTGTTAGAGTTTAATCCAAGCAAATGTAATGTAATGAAGATAGGGGTAGGAAGCAGGAGACCAGATACAAGGTATCACTTGGGAGATGAAATACTTCAAGAGTCCGAGAGAGAGAAAGACCTGGGGGTTGATATCACGCCAGACCTGTCCCCTGATGCTCACATCAAGAGGATAACAGCAGCAGCATATGCCAGGTTGGCTAACATAAGAACAGCCTTTAGAAACTTGTGTAAGGAATCTTTCAGAACATTATATACCACATATGTCAGACCAATCCTGGAGTATGCGGCACCAGCATGGAGTCCATATCTAGTCAAGCATAAGACTAAAATGGAAAAGGTTCAAAGGTTTGCCACCAGACTAGTACCCGAGCTGAGAGGTATGAGCTACGAGGAGAGACTACGGGAATTAAACCTCACTTCGTTGGAAGACAGAAGAGTTAGAGGGGACATGATCACCACATTCAAGATCCTCAAGGGAATTGACAGGGTTGATAAAGACAGGCTGTTTAACACAAGGGGCACACGCACTAGGGGACACAGGTGGAAACTGAGTGCCCAAATGAGCCACAGAGATATTAGAAAGAACTTTTTTAGTGTCAGAGTGGTTGACAAATGGAATGCATTAGGCAGTGATGTGGTGGAGGCTGACTCCATACACAGTTTCAAGTATAGATATGATAGAGCCCAATAGGCTCAGGAACCTGTACACCTGTTGATTGACAGTTGAGAGGCGGGACCAAAGAGCCAGAGCTCAACCCCCGCAAGCACAACTAGGTGAGTACAACTAGGTGAGTACACAGCGGGGGAACACACAGTGGAGGGGACACACAGTGGAGGGGACCACACAGTGGAGGAACCACACAGTGGAGGGGACCACACAGTGGGGGGACCACACAGTGGAGGGGACCATGCAGTGGAGGGGACCACACAGTGGAGGGACCACACAGTGGAGGGACCACACAGTGGAGGGACCACACAGTGGAGGGGACACACAGTGGAGGGACCACACAGTGCAGGGACCACACAGTGGGGGGACCACACAGTGGAGGGGACACACAGTGAAGGGACCACACAGTGGAGGGAGCACACAGTGGAGGGACCACACAGTGAAGGGGACACACAGTGGAGGGCACCACACAGTGGAGGAACCACACAGTGGAGGAACCACACAGTGGAGAGGACCACACAGTGGGGGGACCACACAGTGGAGGGGACGATACAGTGAAGGGACCACACAGTGGAGGGGACCACACAGTGGAGGAACCACACAGTGGAGGGGACCACACAGTGGAGGGGACGCTGGAGGGACCACACATTAGAGAGGACACACAGTGGAGGAGACCACACAGTGGAGGGGACACACAGTGGAGGGACCACACAGTGGAGGGGACACACAGTGGAGGGACCGCACAATAGAGGGGACACACAGTGGAGGGGACACACAGTGGGGGGACCTCACAGTGGAGGGGACCACACAGTGGAGGGACCACACAGTGGAGGGACCTCACAGTGGAGGGGACCACACAGTGGAGGAACCACACAGTGGAGGGACCACACAGTGGAGGGGACCACACAGTGGAGGGGACACACAGTGGGGGGACCACACAGTGGAGGGGACACACAGTGGAGGGACCACACAGTGGAGGGACCACACAGTGGAGCGGACCACACAGTGGAGGGGACACACAGTGGAGGGGACTCACAGTGGAGGGACCACACATTGGAAGACAGAAGAGTTAGGGGGGACATGATCACCACATTCAAGATCCTCAAGGGAATTGACAGGGTTGATAAAGACAGGCTGTTTAACACAAAAGGCACACGCACTAGGGGACACAATTGGAAACTGAGTGCCCAAAGGAGCCACAGAGATATTAGAAAGAACTTTTTTAGTGTCAGAGTGGTTGACAATGGAATGCATTAGGAAGTGATGTGGTGGAGGCTGACTCCATACACAGTTTCAAGTGTAGATATGATATAGCCCAATAGGCTCAGGAACCTGTACACCTGTTGATTGACAGTTGAGAGGCGGGACCAAACAGCCAGAGCTCAACCCCCGCAAGCACAACTAGGTGAGTACAACTAGGTGAGTTCACAGTGGAGGGACCACACAGTGGAGGGGACACACAGTGGAGGGGACACACAGTGGAGGGGACACACAGTGGAGGGGACCTCACAGTGGAGGGGACACACAGTGGAGGGACCACACAGTGGAGGGGAAACACAATGGAGGGGACACACAGTGGAGGGGACACACTGTGGAGGGACCACACAGTGGAGGGGACCACACAGTGAAGGGGACACACAGTGGATTGGACACACAGTGGAGGGACCACACAGTGGAGGGGACACACAGTGGAGGGACCACACAGTGGAGGGACCACACAGTGGAGGGGACCACACAGTGGAGGGACCACACAGTGGAGGGACCACACAGTGGAGGGGACACACAGTGGAGGGGACACACATTGGAGGGACCACACTGTGGAGGGGACACACAGTGGAGGGGACACACTGTGGAGGTGACACACTGTGGAGGGGACACACAGTGCAGGGGACACACAGTGGAGGGGACACACTGTGGAGGGATCACACAGTGGAGGGGACACACAGTGGAGGGGACACACTGTGGAGGGGACACACAGTGGAGGGGTCACACTGTGGAGGGGACACACAGTGGAGGGGACACACTGTGGAGGGGACACACTGTGGAGGGGACACACAGTGGAGGGGTCACACTGTGGAGGGGACGCACTGTGGAGGGGACACACAGTGGAGGGACCACACAGTGGAGGGGACACACAGTGGAGGGGACACACAGTCGAGGGGACACACTGTGGAGGGGACACACAGTGGAAGGGACACACAGTGGAGGGACCGCACAAGGGTCAAGCAAGGGTCCGTTGCTTGATCTGTTATTTACCCTAAATGAGTCGGATATAAGGGAAGTTAAGTTGGAAGCCCCCTTGGGAATGAGTGATCACAGTGTATTGAGCTTTGAGTACCTGGTTGAGCTGGGAATTATCACCCCCAAAAAAGAACTGGGAACCAAAGAGCTGGCGTACCGAAAGGGAAATTATGAGGAAATGAATAAATTCCTATGGGATATACATTGGGACACAGAACTCGGAACCAAGTCCGTACAAGACATAATGGACTATGTCGCCCAAAAATGTCAGGAGGCTGTAAGCAGGTTTGTCCCAGCCCGACAGGAAAAAACAGAGAAGCAAAGGAAGAATCCGTGGTTTAATAGGGAATGTATGAAAGCAAAGGAGCTGAACAAAAGGGCATGGAGGAGCTTCCGTAATAACAGAACACCAGAAAGTAGAGAGAGATACCAGAGAACCAGGAACGAGAATGTCAGTGTGAGAAGAGCAGCTGAGAAAAGGTATGAAAATGATATAGCTAATAAAGCCAAGACCGAACCCAAGCTACTACACAGTCACATCAGGAGGAAGACAACAGTGAAGGAACAGGTGATGAAACTTAGGGTGGGCGAGGACAGGTACACAGAGAATGACAAAGAGGTGTGTGAAGAACTCAACAAAAGGTTCCAGGAGGTCTTTACAATAGAACAGGGAGATGACGCGGCGCTAGAAGGGGTGGCAGCAAACCAGGTGACCTTGGATAGGTTCGAAATTACAAGAGATGAGGTCAAGAAGCACCTATTGGAGCTGGATGTGAGAAAAGCTGTTGGGCCGGATGGAATCTCGCCATGGGTATTGAAAGAGTGTGCAGGAGCACTTTGCCTACCACTCTCCATAGTGTATAGTAGGTCACTGGAAACGGGGGACCTACCAGAAATATGGAAGACTGCTAATGTAGTACCAATATACAAAAAGGGTGACAGACAAGAGGCACTGAACTACAGGCCAGTGTCCTTAACCTGTATACCATGCAAGGTGATGGAGAAGATTGTGAGAAAAAACCTAGTAACACATCTGGAGAGAAGAGACTTCGTGACAACCCATCAACATGGGTTCAGGGAGGGTAAATCTTGCCTTACAGGATTGATAGAATTCTACGATCAGGTGACAAAGATTAAACAAGAAAGAGAAGGGTGGGCGGACTGCATTTTTTTGGACTGTCGGAAAGCCTTTGACACAGTACCCCATAAAAGGTTGATGCATAAGCTAGAGAAACAGGCAGGAGTAACTGGTAGGGCGCTCCAGTGGATAAGGGAGTACCTAAACAATAGGAAGCAGAGAGTTACAGTGAAAGGTGAGACCTCAGACTGGCGTGAAGTCACCAGTGGAGTCCCACAGGGCTCTGTACTTGGACCTATCCTGTTTCTGATATACATAAATGATCTGCCAGAGGGTATAGACTCATTCCTCTCAATGTTTGCTGACGACGCCAAAATTATGAGAAGGATTAAGACAGAGGAGGACAGCTTGAGGCTTCAAGAAGACCTGGACAAGCTGCAGGAATGGTCGAACAAATGGCTGTTAGAGTTTAATCCAAGCAAATGTAATGTAATGAAGATAGGGGTAGGAAGCAGGAGACCAGATACAAGGTATCACTTGGGAGATGAAATACTTCAAGAGTCCGAGAGAGAGAAAGACCTGGGGGTTGATATCACGCCAGACCTGTCCCCTGATGCTCACATCAAGAGGATAACAGCAGCAGCATATGCCAGGTTGGCTAACATAAGAACAGCCTTTAGAAACTTGTGTAAGGAATCTTTCAGAACATTATATACCACATATGTCAGACCAATCCTGGAGTATGCGGCACCAGCATGGAGTCCATATCTAGTCAAGCATAAGACTAAAATGGAAAAGGTTCAAAGGTTTGCCACCAGACTAGTACCCGAGCTGAGAGGTATGAGCTACGAGGAGAGACTACGGGAATTAAACCTCACTTCGTTGGAAGACAGAAGAGTTAGAGGGGACATGATCACCACATTCAAGATCCTCAAGGGAATTGACAGGGTTGATAAAGACAGGCTGTTTAACACAAGGGGCACACGCACTAGGGGACACAGGTGGAAACTGAGTGCCCAAATGAGCCACAGAGATATTAGAAAGAACTTTTTTAGTGTCAGAGTGGTTGACAAATGGAATGCATTAGGCAGTGATGTGGTGGAGGCTGACTCCATACACAGTTTCAAGTATAGATATGATAGAGCCCAATAGGCTCAGGAACCTGTACACCTGTTGATTGACAGTTGAGAGGCGGGACCAAAGAGCCAGAGCTCAACCCCCGCAAGCACAACTAGGTGAGTACAACTAGGTGAGTACACAGCGGGGGAACACACAGTGGAGGGGACACACAGTGGAGGGGACCACACAGTGGAGGAACCACACAGTGGAGGGGACCACACAGTGGGGGGACCACACAGTGGAGGGGACCATGCAGTGGAGGGGACCACACAGTGGAGGGACCACACAGTGGAGGGACCACACAGTGGAGGGACCACACAGTGGAGGGGACACACAGTGGAGGGACCACACAGTGCAGGGACCACACAGTGGGGGGACCACACAGTGGAGGGGACACACAGTGAAGGGACCACACAGTGGAGGGAGCACACAGTGGAGGGACCACACAGTGAAGGGGACACACAGTGGAGGGCACCACACAGTGGAGGAACCACACAGTGGAGGAACCACACAGTGGAGAGGACCACACAGTGGGGGGACCACACAGTGGAGGGGACGATACAGTGAAGGGACCACACAGTGGAGGGGACCACACAGTGGAGGAACCACACAGTGGAGGGGACCACACAGTGGAGGGGACGCTGGAGGGACCACACATTAGAGAGGACACACAGTGGAGGAGACCACACAGTGGAGGGGACACACAGTGGAGGGACCACACAGTGGAGGGGACACACAGTGGAGGGACCGCACAATAGAGGGGACACACAGTGGAGGGGACACACAGTGGGGGGACCTCACAGTGGAGGGGACCACACAGTGGAGGGACCACACAGTGGAGGGACCTCACAGTGGAGGGGACCACACAGTGGAGGAACCACACAGTGGAGGGACCACACAGTGGAGGGGACCACACAGTGGAGGGGACACACAGTGGGGGGACCACACAGTGGAGGGGACACACAGTGGAGGGACCACACAGTGGAGGGACCACACAGTGGAGCGGACCACACAGTGGAGGGGACACACAGTGGAGGGGACTCACAGTGGAGGGACCACACATTGGAAGACAGAAGAGTTAGGGGGGACATGATCACCACATTCAAGATCCTCAAGGGAATTGACAGGGTTGATAAAGACAGGCTGTTTAACACAAAAGGCACACGCACTAGGGGACACAATTGGAAACTGAGTGCCCAAAGGAGCCACAGAGATATTAGAAAGAACTTTTTTAGTGTCAGAGTGGTTGACAATGGAATGCATTAGGAAGTGATGTGGTGGAGGCTGACTCCATACACAGTTTCAAGTGTAGATATGATATAGCCCAATAGGCTCAGGAACCTGTACACCTGTTGATTGACAGTTGAGAGGCGGGACCAAACAGCCAGAGCTCAACCCCCGCAAGCACAACTAGGTGAGTACAACTAGGTGAGTTCACAGTGGAGGGACCACACAGTGGAGGGGACACACAGTGGAGGGGACACACAGTGGAGGGGACACACAGTGGAGGGGACCTCACAGTGGAGGGGACACACAGTGGAGGGACCACACAGTGGAGGGGAAACACAATGGAGGGGACACACAGTGGAGGGGACACACTGTGGAGGGACCACACAGTGGAGGGGACCACACAGTGAAGGGGACACACAGTGGAGGGGACACACAGTGGATTGGACACACAGTGGAGGGACCACACAGTGGAGGGGACACACAGTGGAGGGACCACACAGTGGAGGGACCACACAGTGGAGGGGACCACACAGTGGAGGGACCACACAGTGGAGGGACCACACAGTGGAGGGGACACACAGTGGAGGGGACACACATTGGAGGGACCACACTGTGGAGGGGACACACAGTGGAGGGGACACACTGTGGAGGTGACACACTGTGGAGGGGACACACAGTGCAGGGGACACACAGTGGAGGGGACACACTGTGGAGGGATCACACAGTGGAGGGGACACACAGTGGAGGGGACACACTGTGGAGGGGACACACAGTGGAGGGGTCACACTGTGGAGGGGACACACAGTGGAGGGGACACACTGTGGAGGGGACACACTGTGGAGGGGACACACAGTGGAGGGGTCACACTGTGGAGGGGACGCACTGTGGAGGGGACACACAGTGGAGGGACCACACAGTGGAGGGGACACACAGTGGAGGGGACACACAGTCGAGGGGACACACTGTGGAGGGGACACACAGTGGAAGGGACACACAGTGGAGGGACCGCACAAGGGTCAAGCAAGGGTCCGTTGCTTGATCTGTTATTTACCCTAAATGAGTCGGATATAAGGGAAGTTAAGTTGGAAGCCCCCTTGGGAATGAGTGATCACAGTGTATTGAGCTTTGAGTACCTGGTTGAGCTGGGAATTATCACCCCCAAAAAAGAACTGGGAACCAAAGAGCTGGCGTACCGAAAGGGAAATTATGAGGAAATGAATAAATTCCTATGGGATATACATTGGGACACAGAACTCGGAACCAAGTCCGTACAAGACATAATGGACTATGTCGCCCAAAAATGTCAGGAGGCTGTAAGCAGGTTTGTCCCAGCCCGACAGGAAAAAACAGAGAAGCAAAGGAAGAATCCGTGGTTTAATAGGGAATGTATGAAAGCAAAGGAGCTGAACAAAAGGGCATGGAGGAGCTTCCGTAATAACAGAACACCAGAAAGTAGAGAGAGATACCAGAGAACCAGGAACGAGAATGTCAGTGTGAGAAGAGCAGCTGAGAAAAGGTATGAAAATGATATAGCTAATAAAGCCAAGACCGAACCCAAGCTACTACACAGTCACATCAGGAGGAAGACAACAGTGAAGGAACAGGTGATGAAACTTAGGGTGGGCGAGGACAGGTACACAGAGAATGACAAAGAGGTGTGTGAAGAACTCAACAAAAGGTTCCAGGAGGTCTTTACAATAGAACAGGGAGATGACGCGGCGCTAGAAGGGGTGGCAGCAAACCAGGTGACCTTGGATAGGTTCGAAATTACAAGAGATGAGGTCAAGAAGCACCTATTGGAGCTGGATGTGAGAAAAGCTGTTGGGCCGGATGGAATCTCGCCATGGGTATTGAAAGAGTGTGCAGGAGCACTTTGCCTACCACTCTCCATAGTGTATAGTAGGTCACTGGAAACGGGGGACCTACCAGAAATATGGAAGACTGCTAATGTAGTACCAATATACAAAAAGGGTGACAGACAAGAGGCACTGAACTACAGGCCAGTGTCCTTAACCTGTATACCATGCAAGGTGATGGAGAAGATTGTGAGAAAAAACCTAGTAACACATCTGGAGAGAAGAGACTTCGTGACAACCCATCAACATGGGTTCAGGGAGGGTAAATCTTGCCTTACAGGATTGATAGAATTCTACGATCAGGTGACAAAGATTAAACAAGAAAGAGAAGGGTGGGCGGACTGCATTTTTTTGGACTGTCGGAAAGCCTTTGACACAGTACCCCATAAAAGGTTGATGCATAAGCTAGAGAAACAGGCAGGAGTAACTGGTAGGGCGCTCCAGTGGATAAGGGAGTACCTAAACAATAGGAAGCAGAGAGTTACAGTGAAAGGTGAGACCTCAGACTGGCGTGAAGTCACCAGTGGAGTCCCACAGGGCTCTGTACTTGGACCTATCCTGTTTCTGATATACATAAATGATCTGCCAGAGGGTATAGACTCATTCCTCTCAATGTTTGCTGACGACGCCAAAATTATGAGAAGGATTAAGACAGAGGAGGACAGCTTGAGGCTTCAAGAAGACCTGGACAAGCTGCAGGAATGGTCGAACAAATGGCTGTTAGAGTTTAATCCAAGCAAATGTAATGTAATGAAGATAGGGGTAGGAAGTAGGAGACCAGATACAAGGTATCACTTGGGAGATGAAATACTTCAAGAGTCCGAGAGAGAGAAAGACCTGGGGGTTGATATCACGCCAGACCTGTCCCCTGATGCTCACATCAAGAGGATAACAGCAGCAGCATATGCCAGGTTGGCTAACATAAGAACAGCCTTTAGAAACTTGTGTAAGGAATTTTTCAGAACATTATATACCACATATGTCAGACCAATCCTGGAGTATGCGGCACCAGCATGGAGTCCATATCTAGTCAAGCATAAGACTAAAATGGAAAAGGTTCAAAGGTTTGCCACCAGACTAGTACCCGAGCTGAGAGGTATGAGCTACGAGGAGAGACTACGGGAATTAAACCTCACTTCGTTGGAAGACAGAAGAGTTAGAGGGGACATGATCGCCACATTCAAGATCCTCAAGGGAATTGACAGGGTTGATAAAGACAGGCTGTTTAACACAAGAGGCACACGCACTAGGGGACACAGGTGGAAACTGAGTGCCCAAATGAGCCACAGAGATATTAGAAAGAACTTTTTTAGTGTCAGAGTGGTTGACAAATGGAATGCATTAGGCAGTGATGTGGTGGAGGCTGACTCCATACACAGTTTCAAGTATAGATATGATAGAGCCCAATAGGCTCAGGAACCTGTACACCTGTTGATTGACAGTTGAGAGGCGGGACCAAAGAGCCAGAGCTCAACCCCCGCAAGCACAACTAGGTGAGTACAACTAGGTGAGTACGCAGTGGGGGAACACACAGTGGAGGGGACACACAGTGGAGGGGACCACACAGTGGAGGAACCACACAGTGGAGGGGACCACACAGTGGGGGGACCACACAGTGGAGGGGACCATACAGTGGAGGGGACCACACAGTGGAGGGACCACACAGTGGAGGGACCACACAGTGGAGGGACCACACAGTGGAGGGGACACACAGTGGAGGAACCACACAGTGGAGAGGACCACACAGTGGGGGGACCACACAGTGGAGGGGACGATACAGTGAAGGGACCACACAGTGGAGGGGACCACACAGTGGAGGAACCACACAGTGGAGGGGACCACACAGTGGAGGGGACGCTGGAGGGACCACACATTAGAGAGGACACACAGTGGAGGAGACCACACAGTGGAGGGGACACACAGTGGAGGGACCACACAGTGGAGGGGACACACAGTGGAGGGACCGCACAATAGAGGGGACACACAGTGAAGGGGACACACAGTGGGGGGACCTCACAGTGGAGGGGACCACACAGTGGAGGGACCACACAGTGGAGGGACCTCACAGTGGAGGGGACCACACAGTGGAGGGGACACACAGTGGGGGGACCACACAGTGGAGGGGACACACACAGTGGAGGGACCACACAGTGGAGGGACCACACAGTAGAGGGGACCACACAGTGGAGGAACCACACAGTGGAGGGGACCACACAGTGGAGGGAACCACACAGTGGAGGGACCACTTAGTGGAGGGGACCACACAGTGGAGGAACCACACAGTGGAGGGACCACACAGTGGAGGGGACACACAGTGGGGGGACCACACAGTGGAGGGGACACACAGTGGAGGGACCACACAGTGGAGGGACCACACAGTGGGGGGACCACACAGTGGAGGGACCACACAGTGGAGGGGACACACAGTGGGGGGACCACACAGTGGAGGGACACACAGTGGAGGGACTACACAGTGGAGGGACCACACAGTGGAGGGACCACACAGTGGAGGGGACACACAGTGGAGGGGACACACAGTGGAGGGGACACACAGTGGAGGGGACACACAGTGGAGGGGACCACACAGTGGAGGAACCACACAGTGGAGGGGACCACACAGTGGAGGGAACCACACAGTGGAGGGGACGACACAGTGGAGGGACCTCACAATAGAGGGGACACACAGTGGAGGGGACACACAGTGGGGGGACCACACAGTGTAGGGGACACAGTGGAGGGGACCACACAGTGGAGGAACCACACAGTGGAGGGAATCACACAGTGGGGGACCACACAGTGGAGGGGACGACACAGTGGAGGGACCACACAGTGGAGGGGACCACACAGTGTAGGAACCACACAGTGGAAGGGACCACACAGTGGAGGGGACGCTGGAGGGACCACACATTGGAGAGGACACACAGTGGAGGGACCACACAGTGGAGGGACCACACAGTGGAGGGACCACACAGTGGAGGGGACATACAGTGGAGGGGACACACAGTGGAGGGGATACACAGTGGAGGGGACCACACAGTGGAGGAACCACACAGTGGAGGGGACCACACAGTGGGGGGAACCACACAGTGGAGGGGACGACACAGTGGAGGGACCACACAGTGGAAAGGGCCACACAGTGGAGGAACCACACAGTGGAGGGGACCACACAGTGGAGGGGACGCTGGAGGGACCACACATTGGAGGGGACACACAGTGGAGTGGACACACAGTGGAGGGAACACACAGTGGAGGGGACCACACAGTGGAGGGGACACACAGAGGAGGGACCACACAGTAGAGGGGACACACAGTGGAGGGACCACACAATAAAGGGGACACACAATAAAGGGGACACACAGTGGAGGAGACACACAGTGGAGGGGACACACAGTGGAGGGGACACACAGTGGAGGGGACACACAGTGGAGGGGACACACAGTGGAGGGGACACACAGTGGGGAAACCACACAGTGGAGGGGACCAGACGGTGGAGGGACCACACAGTGGAGGGACCACACAGTGGAGGGAACCACACAGTGGAGGGGACAACACAGTGGAGGAACCACACAGTGGAGGGACCACACAATGGAGGGGACACACAGTGGAGGGAACACACAGTGGAGGGACCACTCAGTGGAGGTGATACACAGTGGATGGGACACACAGTGGAGGGGACACACAGTGGAGGGGACACACAGTGGGGGGACCACACAGTGGAGGGGACCACACAGTGGAGGGACCACACAGTGGAGGGACCACACAGTAGAGGGGACCACACAGTGGAGGGGACACACAGTGGGGGGACCACACAGTGGAGGGGACACACAGTGGAGGGACCACACAGTGGAGGGACCACACAGTGGAGCGGACCACACAGTGGAGGAACCACACAGTGGAGGGGACCACACAGTAGGGGGACCTCACAGTGGAGGGAAACACGCAGTGGAGGGACCACACATTGGAGGTGACCACACAGTGGAGGAACCACACAGTGGAGGGGACACACAGTGGAGGGGACACACAGTGGAGGGACCACACAGTGGAGGGGGCACACAGTGGAGGGACCACACATTGGAAGACAGAAGAGTTAGGGGGGACATGATCACCACATTCAAGATCCTCAAGGGATCAATCTTCCTAAACAATAGGAAGCAGAGAGTTACAGTGAGGGGTGAGACCTCAGACTGGCGTGAAGTCACCAGTGGAGTCCCACAGGGCTTTGTACTTGGACCTATCCTGTTTCTGATATACGTAAATGATCTGCCAGAGGGTATAGACTCATTCCTCTCAATGTTTGCTGACGACGCCAAAATTATGAGAAGGATTAAGACAGAGGAGGACAGCTTGAGGCTTCAAGAAGACCTGGACAAGCTGCAGGAATGGTCGAACAAATGGCTGTTAGAGTTTAATCCAAGCAAATGTAATGTAATGAAGATAGGGGTAGGAAGCAGGAGACCAGATACAAGGTATCACTTGGGAGATGAAATACTTCAAGAGTCCGAGAGAGAGAAAGACCTGGGGGTTGATATCACGCCAGACCTGTCCCCTGATGCTCACATCAAGAGGATAACAGCAGCAGCATATGCCAGGTTGGCTAACATAAGAACGGCCTTTAGAAACTTGTGTAAGGAATCTTTCAGAACATTATATACCACATATGTCAGACCAATCCTGGAGTATGCGGCACCAGCATGGAGTCCATATGTAGTCAAGCATAAGACTAAAATGGAAAAGGTTCAAAGGTTTGCCACCAGACTAGTACCCGAGCTGAGAGGTATGAGCTACGAGGAGAGACTACGGGAATTAAACCTCACTTCGTTGGAAGACAGAAGAGTTAGAGGGGACATGATCGCCACATTCAAGATCCTCAAGGGAATTGACAGGGTTGATAAAGACAGGCTGTTTAACACAAGAGGCACACGCACTAGGGGACACAGGTGGAAACTGAGTGCCCAAATGAGCCACAGAGATATTAGAAAGAACTTTTTTAGTGTCAGAGTGGTTGACAAATGGAATGCATTAGGCAGTGATGTGGTGGAGGCTGACTCCATACACAGTTTCAAGTATAGATATGATAGAGCCCAATAGGCTCAGGAACCTGTACACCTGTTGATTGACAGTTGAGAGGCGGGACCAAAGAGCCAGAGCTCAACCCCCGCAAGCACAACTAGGTGAGTACAACTAGGTGAGTACGCAGTGGGGGAACACACAGTGGAGGGGACACACAGTGGAGGGGACCACACAGTGGAGGAACCACACAGTGGAGGGGACCACACAGTGGGGGGACCACACAGTGGAGGGGACCATACAGTGGAGGGGACCACACAGTGGAGGGACCACACAGTGGAGGGACCACACAGTGGAGGGACCACACAGTGGAGGGGACACACAGTGGAGGAACCACACAGTGGAGAGGACCACACAGTGGGGGGACCACACAGTGGAGGGGACGATACAGTGAAGGGACCACACAGTGGAGGGGACCACACAGTGGAGGAACCACACAGTGGAGGGGACCACACAGTGGAGGGGACGCTGGAGGGACCACACATTAGAGAGGACACACAGTGGAGGGGACAACACAGTGGAGGAACCACACAGTGGAGGGGACCACACAGTGGGGGGACCACACAGTGGAGGGGACCATACAGTGGAGGGGACCACACAGTGGAGGGACCACACAGTGGAGGGACCACACAGTGGAGGGGTTTCACACAGTGGAGGGACCACACAGTGCAGGGACCACACAGTGGGGGGACCACACAGTGGAGGGGACACACAGTGAAGGGACCACACAGTGGAGGGACCACACAGAGGAGGGACCACACAGTGAAGGGGACACACAGTGGAGGGGACCACACAGTGGAGGAACTACACAGTGGAGGGGACCACACAATGGGGGGACCACACAGTGGAGGGGACGATACAGTGAAGGGACCACACAGTGGAGGGGACCACACAGTGGAGGAACCACACAGTGGAGGGGACCACACAGTGGAGGGGACGCTGGAGGGACCACACATTGGAGAGGACACACAGTGGAGGGGACACACAGTGGGGGGACCACACAGTGGAGGGGACACAGTGGAGGGGACCACACAGTGGAGGAACCACACAGTGGAGGGAACCACACAGTGGGGGACCACACAGTGGAGGGGACGACACAGTGGAGGGACCACACAGTGGAGTGAACCACACAGTGGGGGACCACACAGTGGAGGGGACGACACAGTGGAGGGACCACACAGTGGAGGGGACCACACAGTGTAGGAACCACACAGTGGAAGGGACCACACAGTGGAGGGGACGCTGGAGGGACCACACATTGGAGAGGACACACTGTGGAGGGGACACACAGTGGAGGGTACACACAGTGGAGGGGACCACACAGTGGAGGGGACACACATTGGAGGGACCACACAGTGGAGGGGACACACAGTGGAGGGACAACACAGTGGGGGGACCACACAGTGGAGGGGACCACACAGCGGAGGGACCACACAGTGGAGGGGACCACACAGTGGAGGGCACACACAGTGGGGGGACCACACAGTGGAGGGGACACACAGTGGAGGGACCACACAGTGGAGGGGACCACACAGTGGAGGGGACGCTGGAGGGACCACACATTGGAGAGGACACACAGTGGAGGGGACACACAGTGGGGGGACCACACAGTGGAGGGGACACAGTGGAGGGGACCACACAGTGGAGGGAACCACACAGTGGAGGGGACATACAGTGGAGGGGACACACAGTGGAGGGGATACACAGTGGAGGGGACCACACAGTGGAGGAACCACACAGTGGAGGGACCACACAGTGGAGGGGACACACAGTGGAGGGACCACACAATAAAGGGGACACACAGTGGAGGGGACACACAGTGGAGGGGACACACAGTGGAGGGGACGCTGGAGGGACCACACATTGGAGGGGACACATAGTAGGGTGGACACACAGTGGAGGGAACACACAGTGGAGGGGACCACACAGTGGAGGGGACACACAGAGGAGGGACCACACAGTAGAGGGGACACACAGTGGAGGGACATCACAATAAAGGGGACACACAGTGGAGGGGACACACAGTGGAGGGGACACACAGTGGAGGGGACACACAGTGGAGGGGACACACAGTGGAGAGGACACACAGTAGAGGGGACACACAGTGGGGGGACCACACAGTGGAGGGGACCACACGGTGGAGGGACCACACAGTGGAGGGACCACACAGTGGAGGGGACCACACAGTGGAGGGGACAACGCAGTGGAGGAACCACACAGTGGAGGGACCACACAATGGAGGGGACACACAGTGGAGGGAACACACAGTGGAGGGACCACTCAGTGGAGGTGATACATTGTGGATGGGACACACAGTGGAGGGGACACACAGTGGGGGGACCACACAGTGGAGGGGACCACACAGTGGAGGGACCACACAGTGGGGGGACCACACAGTGGAGGGGACACACAGTGGGGGGACCACAAAGTGGAGGGGACACACAGTGGGGGGACCACACAGTGGAGGGGACACACAGTGGAGGGACCACACAGTAGAGGGACCACACAGTGGAGCGGACCACACAGTGGAGGGACCATACAGTGGAGGGGACCACACAGTAGGGGGACCACACAGTGGAGGGGACACGCAGTGGGGGGACCACACAGTGGAGGGGACACACAGTGGAGGGACCACACAGTGGAGGGACCACACAGTGGAGCGGACCACACAGTAGAGGAACCACACAGTGGAGGGGTCCACACAGTAGGGGGACCACACAGTGGAGGGGACCACACAGTGGAGGGACCACACAGTGGAGGGACCACACAGTGGAGGGGACCACACAGTGGAGGAACCACACAGTGGAGGGGACACACAGTGGAGGGGACACACAGTGGAGGGGACACACAGTGGAGGGGACACACAGTGGAGGGACCACACAGTGGAGGGGACACACAGTGGAGGGACCACACATTGGAAGACAGAAGAGTTAGGGGGGACATGATCACCACATTCAAGATCCTCAAGGGAATTGACAGGGTTGATAAAGACAGGCTGTTTAACACAAAAAGCACACGCACTAGGGGACACAGGTGGAAACTGAGTGCCCAAAGGAGCCACAGAGATATTAGAAAGAACTTTTTTTAGTGTCAGAGTGGTTGACAAATGGAATGCATTAGGAAGTGATGTGGTGGAGGCTGACTTCATACACAGTTTCAAGTGTAGATATGATATAGCCCAATAGGTTCAGGAACCTGTACACCTGTTGATTGACAGTTGAGAGGCGGGACCAAAGAGCCAGAGCTCAACCCCCGCAAGCACAACTAGGTGAGTACAACTAGGTGAGTACACAGTGGAGTGACCACACAGTGGAGGGGACACACAGTGGAGGGGACACACAGTGGAGGGGACACACAGTGGAGGGGACCTCACAGTGGAGGGGACACACAGTGGAGGGACCACACAGTGGAGGGGAAACACAATGGAGGGGACACACAGTGGAGGGGACACACAGTGGAGGGACCACACAGTGGAGGGGACCACACAGTGAAGGGGACACACAGTGGAGGGACCACACAGTGGAGGGGACCACTCAGTGGAGGGGACAACACAGTGGAGGAACCACACAGTGGAGGGACCACACAATGGAGGGGACACACAGTGGAGGGAACACACAGTGGAGGGACCACTCAGTGGAGGTGATACATTGTGGATGGGACACACAGTGGAGGGGACACACAGTGGAGGGGACACACAGTGGGGGGACCACACAGTGGAGGGGACCACACAGTGGAGGGACCACACAGTGGGGGGACCACACAGTGGAGGGGACACACAGTGGGGGGACCACACAGTGGAGGGGACACACAGTGGGGGGACCACACAGTGGGGGGGACACACAGTGGAGGGACCACACAGTAGAGGGACCACACAGTGGAGCGGACCACACAGTGGAGGGACCATACAGTGGAGGGGACCACACAGTAGGGGGACCACACAGTGGAGGGGACACACAGTGGGGGGACCACACAGTGGAGGGGACACACAGTGGAGGGACCACACAGTGGAGGGACCACACAGTGGAGCGGACCACACAGTAGAGGAACCACACAGTGGAGGGGACCACACAGTAGGTGGACCACACAGTGGAGGGGACCACACAGTGGAGGGACCACACAGTGGAGGGACCACACAGTGGAGGGGACCACACAGTGGAGGAACCACACAGTGGAGGGGACACACAGTGGAGGGGACACACAGTGGAGGGACCACACAGTGGAGGGGACACACAGTGGAGGGACCACACATTGGAAGACAGAAGAGTTAGGGGGGACATGATCACCACATTCAAGATCCTCAAGGGAATTGACAGGGTTGATAAAGACAGGCTGTTTAACACAAAAAGCACACGCACTAGGGGACACAGGTGGAAACTGAGTGCCCAAAGGAGCCACAGAGATATTAGAAAGAACTTTTTTAGTGTCAGAGTGGTTGACAAATGGAATGCATTAGGAAGTGATGTGGTGGAGGCTGACTCCATACGCAGTTTCAAGTGTAGATATGATATAGCCCAATAGGCTCAGGAACCTGTACACCTGTTGATTGACAGTTGAGAGGCGGGACCAAAGAGCCAGAGCTCAACCCCCGCAAGCACAACTAGGTGAGTACAACTAGGTGAGTACACAGTGGAGTGACCACACAGTGGAGGGGACACACAGTGGAGGGGACACACAGTGGAGGGGACACACAATGGAGGGGACACACAGTGGAGGGGACACACAGTGGAGGGACCACACATTGGAGGGGACCACACAGTGAAGGGGACACACAGTGGAGGGGACACACAGTGCAGGGGACACACAGTGGAGGGACCACACAGTGGAGGGGACACACAGTGGAGGGACCACACAGTGGAGGGACAACACAGTGGAGGGGACCACACAGTGGATGGACCACACAGTGGAGGGACCACACAGTGGAGGGGACACACAGTGGAGGGGACACACATTGGAGGGACCACACTGTCGAGGGGACACATAGTGGAGGGGACACACTGTGGAGGGGACACACTGTGGAGGGGACACACAGTGCAGGGGACACACAGTGGAGGGGACACACTGTGGAGGGATCACACAGTGGAGGGGACACACAGTGGAGGGGACACACAGTGGAGGGGACCACACAGTGGAGGAACCACACAGTGGAGGGGACCCACACAGTGGGGGGACCACACAGTGGAGGGGACCACACAGTGGAGGGGACCACACAATGAAGGGGACCACACAGTGGGGGGACCACACAATGGAGGGACCACACAGTGGAGGGACCACACAGTGGAGGGGACACACAGTGGGGGGACCACACAGTGGAGGGGACACACAGTGGAGGGGCCACACAGTGGAGGGACCACACAGTGGGGGGACCACACAGTGGAGGGGACACACAGTGGAGGGACCACACAGTGGAGGGACCACACAGTGGAGGGACCACACAGTGGAGGGGACACACAGTGGAGGGGACACACAGTGGAGGGGACCATACAGTGGAGGAACCACACAGTGGAGGGGACCACACAGTGGGGGGACCACACAGTGGAGGGGACGACACAGTGGAGGGACCACACAGTGGAGGGGACCACACAGTGGAGGAACCACACAGTGGAGGGGACCACACAGTGGAGCGGACGCTAGAAGGACCACACATTGGAGGGGACACACAGTGGAGGGGACACACAGTGGAGGGGACCACATAGTGGAGGGAACCACACAGTGGAGGGGTCGACACAGTGGAGGGACCACACAGTGGAAAGGGCCACACAGTGGACGAACCACACATTGGAGGGGACACACAGTGGGGGGACCACACAGTGGAGGGGACACACAGTGGAGGGACCACACAGTGGAGGGGACCACACAGTGGAGGGGACGCTGGAGGGACCACACATTGGAGAGGACACACAGTGGAGGGACCAAACAGTGGGGGGACCACACAGTGGAGGGGACACACAGTGGAGGGGACCACACAGTGGAGGGAACCACACAGTGGAGGGGACATACAGTGGAGGGGACACACAGTGGAGGGGATACACAGTGGAGGGGACCACACAGTGGAGGAACCACACAGTGGAGGGACCACACAGTGGAGGGGACACACAGTGGAGGGACCACACAATAAAGGGGACACACAGTGGAGGGGACACACAGTGGAGGGGACACACAGTGGAGGGGACGCTGGAGGGACCACACATTGGAGGGGACACATAGTAGGGTGGACACACAGTGGAGGGAACACACAGTGGAGGGGACCACACAGTGGAGGGGACACACAGAGGAGGGACCACACAGTAGAGGGGACACACAGTGGAGGGACATCACAATAAAGGGGACACACAGTGGAGGGGACACACAGTGGAGGGGACACACAGTGGAGGGGACACACAGTGGAGGGGACACACAGTGGAGAGGACACACAGTAGAGGGGACACACAGTGGGGGGACCACACAGTGGAGGGGACCACACGGTGGAGGGACCACACAGTGGAGGGACCACACAGTGGAGGGGACCACACAGTGGAGGGGACAACGCAGTGGAGGAACCACACAGTGGAGGGACCACACAATGGAGGGGACACACAGTGGAGGGAACACACAGTGGAGGGACCACTCAGTGGAGGTGATACATTGTGGATGGGACACACAGTGGAGGGGACACACAGTGGGGGGACCACACAGTGGAGGGGACCACACAGTGGAGGGACCACACAGTGGGGGGACCACACAGTGGAGGGGACACACAGTGGGGGGACCACAAAGTGGAGGGGACACACAGTGGGGGGACCACACAGTGGAGGGGACACACAGTGGAGGGACCACACAGTAGAGGGACCACACAGTGGAGCGGACCACACAGTGGAGGGACCATACAGTGGAGGGGACCACACAGTAGGGGGACCACACAGTGGAGGGGACACGCAGTGGGGGGACCACACAGTGGAGGGGACACACAGTGGAGGGACCACACAGTGGAGGGACCACACAGTGGAGCGGACCACACAGTAGAGGAACCACACAGTGGAGGGGTCCACACAGTAGGGGGACCACACAGTGGAGGGGACCACACAGTGGAGGGACCACACAGTGGAGGGACCACACAGTGGAGGGGACCACACAGTGGAGGAACCACACAGTGGAGGGGACACACAGTGGAGGGGACACACAGTGGAGGGGACACACAGTGGAGGGGACACACAGTGGAGGGACCACACAGTGGAGGGGACACACAGTGGAGGGACCACACATTGGAAGACAGAAGAGTTAGGGGGGACATGATCACCACATTCAAGATCCTCAAGGGAATTGACAGGGTTGATAAAGACAGGCTGTTTAACACAAAAAGCACACGCACTAGGGGACACAGGTGGAAACTGAGTGCCCAAAGGAGCCACAGAGATATTAGAAAGAACTTTTTTTAGTGTCAGAGTGGTTGACAAATGGAATGCATTAGGAAGTGATGTGGTGGAGGCTGACTTCATACACAGTTTCAAGTGTAGATATGATATAGCCCAATAGGTTCAGGAACCTGTACACCTGTTGATTGACAGTTGAGAGGCGGGACCAAAGAGCCAGAGCTCAACCCCCGCAAGCACAACTAGGTGAGTACAACTAGGTGAGTACACAGTGGAGTGACCACACAGTGGAGGGGACACACAGTGGAGGGGACACACAGTGGAGGGGACACACAGTGGAGGGGACCTCACAGTGGAGGGGACACACAGTGGAGGGACCACACAGTGGAGGGGAAACACAATGGAGGGGACACACAGTGGAGGGGACACACAGTGGAGGGACCACACAGTGGAGGGGACCACACAGTGAAGGGGACACACAGTGGAGGGACCACACAGTGGAGGGGACCACTCAGTGGAGGGGACAACACAGTGGAGGAACCACACAGTGGAGGGACCACACAATGGAGGGGACACACAGTGGAGGGAACACACAGTGGAGGGACCACTCAGTGGAGGTGATACATTGTGGATGGGACACACAGTGGAGGGGACACACAGTGGAGGGGACACACAGTGGGGGGACCACACAGTGGAGGGGACCACACAGTGGAGGGACCACACAGTGGGGGGACCACACAGTGGAGGGGACACACAGTGGGGGGACCACACAGTGGAGGGGACACACAGTGGGGGGACCACACAGTGGGGGGGACACACAGTGGAGGGACCACACAGTAGAGGGACCACACAGTGGAGCGGACCACACAGTGGAGGGACCATACAGTGGAGGGGACCACACAGTAGGGGGACCACACAGTGGAGGGGACACACAGTGGGGGGACCACACAGTGGAGGGGACACACAGTGGAGGGACCACACAGTGGAGGGACCACACAGTGGAGCGGACCACACAGTAGAGGAACCACACAGTGGAGGGGACCACACAGTAGGTGGACCACACAGTGGAGGGGACCACACAGTGGAGGGACCACACAGTGGAGGGACCACACAGTGGAGGGGACCACACAGTGGAGGAACCACACAGTGGAGGGGACACACAGTGGAGGGGACACACAGTGGAGGGACCACACAGTGGAGGGGACACACAGTGGAGGGACCACACATTGGAAGACAGAAGAGTTAGGGGGGACATGATCACCACATTCAAGATCCTCAAGGGAATTGACAGGGTTGATAAAGACAGGCTGTTTAACACAAAAAGCACACGCACTAGGGGACACAGGTGGAAACTGAGTGCCCAAAGGAGCCACAGAGATATTAGAAAGAACTTTTTTAGTGTCAGAGTGGTTGACAAATGGAATGCATTAGGAAGTGATGTGGTGGAGGCTGACTCCATACGCAGTTTCAAGTGTAGATATGATATAGCCCAATAGGCTCAGGAACCTGTACACCTGTTGATTGACAGTTGAGAGGCGGGACCAAAGAGCCAGAGCTCAACCCCCGCAAGCACAACTAGGTGAGTACAACTAGGTGAGTACACAGTGGAGTGACCACACAGTGGAGGGGACACACAGTGGAGGGGACACACAGTGGAGGGGACACACAATGGAGGGGACACACAGTGGAGGGGACACACAGTGGAGGGACCACACATTGGAGGGGACCACACAGTGAAGGGGACACACAGTGGAGGGGACACACAGTGCAGGGGACACACAGTGGAGGGACCACACAGTGGAGGGGACACACAGTGGAGGGACCACACAGTGGAGGGACAACACAGTGGAGGGGACCACACAGTGGATGGACCACACAGTGGAGGGACCACACAGTGGAGGGGACACACAGTGGAGGGGACACACATTGGAGGGACCACACTGTCGAGGGGACACATAGTGGAGGGGACACACTGTGGAGGGGACACACTGTGGAGGGGACACACAGTGCAGGGGACACACAGTGGAGGGGACACACTGTGGAGGGATCACACAGTGGAGGGGACACACAGTGGAGGGGACACACAGTGGAGGGGACCACACAGTGGAGGAACCACACAGTGGAGGGGACCCACACAGTGGGGGGACCACACAGTGGAGGGGACCACACAGTGGAGGGGACCACACAATGAAGGGGACCACACAGTGGGGGGACCACACAATGGAGGGACCACACAGTGGAGGGACCACACAGTGGAGGGGACACACAGTGGGGGGACCACACAGTGGAGGGGACACACAGTGGAGGGGCCACACAGTGGAGGGACCACACAGTGGGGGGACCACACAGTGGAGGGGACACACAGTGGAGGGACCACACAGTGGAGGGACCACACAGTGGAGGGACCACACAGTGGAGGGGACACACAGTGGAGGGGACACACAGTGGAGGGGACCATACAGTGGAGGAACCACACAGTGGAGGGGACCACACAGTGGGGGGACCACACAGTGGAGGGGACGACACAGTGGAGGGACCACACAGTGGAGGGGACCACACAGTGGAGGAACCACACAGTGGAGGGGACCACACAGTGGAGCGGACGCTAGAAGGACCACACATTGGAGGGGACACACAGTGGAGGGGACACACAGTGGAGGGGACCACATAGTGGAGGGAACCACACAGTGGAGGGGTCGACACAGTGGAGGGACCACACAGTGGAAAGGGCCACACAGTGGACGAACCACACATTGGAGGGGACACACAGTGGAGTGGACACACAGTGGAGGGGACACACAGTGGAGGGACCACACAGTAGAGGGGACACAGTGGAGGGACCACATAATAAAGGGGACACACAGTGGAGGGACCACACAGTGGAGGGGACACACAGTGGAGGGACCACACAGTAGAGGGGACACAGTGGAGGGACCACACAATAAAGGGGACACACAGTGGAGGGGACACACAGTGGAGGGGACACACAGTGGAGGGGACACACAGTGGAGGGGACACACAGTGGAGGGGACACACAGTGGAGGGGACACAGTGGGGGGACCACACAGTGGAGGGGACCACACAGTGGAGGGACCACACAGTGGAGATGGCCACACAGTGGAGGGGACAACACAGTGGAGGAACCACACAGTTGAGGGACCACACAATGGAGGGGACACAGTGGAGGGGACACACAGTGAAGGGACCACACAGTGGAGGTGATACACAGTGGATGGGACACACAGTGGAGGGGACACACAGTGGAGGGGACACACAGTGGGGGGACCACACAGTAGAGGGGAAACACAGTGGAGGGGACACTGTTACGGCCCTCTCGGGACGCAACGGGGTTCTTGCTCTGATGTTGTTAGAGGAAGATATAGGTATCCGTTCCCAAGCCAGTAGTGGCTATCAAGGGATGAGATCCGTGACGCAAGTAACTTAAAAGGGAGTAGGGAAAGAAAGTTAAGAACTTAATATAATATAATATAACCATCACCATTTAAATATATAAAAGTAAAACGTACACAAGGGGGAGGGGTATTAACACTTTACAAAGGGGATCAACACTGTAGTCTTCTGCTGGAGACTATGGATCCTCGAAGCTAGGTGCTGAGTCCGCGGTGCTTTCTTCGTGGCCTCAAGACGTGTCCTCTGAGAACGCCGAGTCTACCCTGGCCACAGGTCAGCCACAACACAGGTCCACTGGGGGCACCGTCGTGGAGGCCGTCAACCACACGTCCAGCAGGTCTGCTGGCAGGTACTGAGCCACCAAGGCTGGTACGGCCACTCCACGAACGATAAAAGGGGTACGCCCTAGACAGGAGTCTCGTGTGATATCACCAATCACCCTCCTGTCCTCAATACCCCAGTGGATTATCGTCTCCAACCGTCGGTCCCGGGTAAATCCTTCCACTGCCACTCCACTGGCAGGCTTAACACACCACAGTGTTCTTCCGGGGGGACGACGTCACGACAGCTGCAGCAAACTTCACAGTATGGAGACTGGCTGCCTCGGGTAGACTGACTCCACCTTCAACACAGTGGTCCCAGGTCGGCTCTGTAAGCAGACACGTCATCAATAACAGGGACACTAAAACACCACACTTACAGGCTCAGATACTAACACCTGACGTATCCAGTCCATAGATGGCGCTGTCGTCGGAGCACCACCTCACCAGAGGTCAGGAGCGGCGGTGTTGAGCGCTGAACCAGACTGGAAACTGGTCCTCGAGGCCAGTACACGCTGTCCTCACTAGGTGTCGTCGTTCGTTTGGCGGGGGTTTCGGGAGCTGACCCACAGATGGCGTGTTTGTCACTGCTCCCGGCTCGGACGCTGAATCCGGGTTCGTAACACCTCCCCACCAAAAAGAATTTGGTTTGGGGTTCTATAAAAAGAAACACAAACCAAATTAGTACGGCGACACAACTCCAAATGGACACACATGCATGATAATCTGGAATGGTGAGGCTGTCTCGTCCACAGAACTGTCCTAATGGGCAATTCCGGCACAACGGGAGTTTGCAGATAGAAGGCAATGATCTGCCTGACGTAATCTTCCACGTCTCCCACGTCTCCACTGCGATGTCAAGCAGGGGCATCATCTCACCTCTCTCGAGTACGGATTGGTTTCGACACGATCTGGGGTGACTCGACACTTCCCTATGTCGTGGCACCGATGATGGCTGACCACAGACGGCATTTCTGGTGCCAGTCCGATGGTCCTTCAGGGAGACGGGAACCTGAAATACAGAGGTCTGATAATTCAGAGTGATAGCGACAGTGGGCAAGGCAGTACTTACTACATACTCTTCTACTAGGCCCGCACCTAGTTCCAACAGGACTGCTTGCTCACCGAAGATGGCATTCGCTCTGCCCCCGTCAGGTCGACCAACGTTCCGTATAACGCTGTGTTGAGGCTGAGCAGTCACGCGGGGGGTGTCAACCTGTCGGAAACAGTCACTCCTATTATCACATATCGTACCTCCTGTATCATCTATTACCTCCCAGGTCCCTTCAACTGCAACCCTTGCAGTACAAATCTCCAATCCCTGGGACCTCTTCACGATGTTCATGGGAGCCATCATTCTTCGGGTCGTCCACTGATCCTTACTGAGAACACTGGGAACACATATGAGAACAAAACAAAATACCGGTAGGAAACATTTGGTAAGTCGAGGGATAAGTTTCCTGAGCTTGTCATGTCCATAGCCGGCACCATCCACTAGCCTGGCTTGGACAGAAGAGGGCACTAGACCTTTTGAACACACCTCACATACCTCTGACGTCTGGGGAATCTCTGGCTGGTCCACTACACGCTGTAACTTGCCATACCGCAAGCACACATCCGCCTTCGCTCCAGACTCGTTGGTATCCGTGGGTGCCTGCACACGAGGCCTCTCTTCTAGCTCAGGTACTTCTGCCATCGTAACCTCATGTTCCTTGTCGAGAGAATCAGGAGACACTGCTAGATAACTGTCGATCTGCGGGGGAGAGGACAAATTAGACATGTTCAAATCCGGGTCTGTCTTTACCTGGACATTACCATTGCCTGTTACCTCAGACCGTGCTGTTCTGGTAAACTCGTCCGCAACCTTGGGATGATTGGTGCTCCAATCGGTCACCAAGTCGTTGGCTAGTACCACGTCAATCCCAGCCACAGGGAGGGTATCGACTACTGCCAACGCACATGTGCCGCTGAAATAAGGCGAGTCGAGATGTACTGGCACTAAGGGGGCGATGTACTGCGTCCTTGGAAACCCGACCAGGATCACCTCTGGTCTCCCATCCACACTTACTCCCTCGGGTAACGAGCTCTTCACGATCAGGGACTGGGCTGCTCCACTATCTCTGAGCACTACAACTGATCTACCAGTATGATCACTCGTTACATACCCGCATGAAGTGTGAGGGGCAAACAAACTTGGTCCTTCCTGCGTCATCGTAGACTGGTTTCCTGCTGGTGGTGTAACACAGCTTATCAACATCACCTCCCTTCGTGCGCTGCCACCTCTTCTACCTCGGCACCTAGCAGCTATGTGCCCTTTCTGCCCACAAGTCCAGCACACCATATTCCTCCTTGGACTACGGTGTTTCGGACTACTGGGACTTGTTCTTCGGGGGCTACTTGGGGGTGTCTTCTTAGCGCTTCGTGGGACGGGAGTCTCTTCATCATCCTGAGGTCTGTCAAACCGGCGCTGGTAATTCCTCGGGACGTACTTAGCAGACGGCCTATGAGTCAGGATATACTCTTCAGCCATGGTGGCTGCTGCACTCAAGGTCTCCACCTGCTGCTCTTCTAAGTATGTCTTGAGGTCTCCAGACAAACAATCCTTGAAGTCCTCGAGCAGAATCAGCTGTTCGAGGTCTTCCCTGGTCTCCACCTTCCGAGAGGCACACCATTCTTGAAAAAGTCGCTCCTTGATGGTGGCGAATTCGGTGAAAGTGTGCTCTGAGGTCTTCTTCAGGTTTCTGAACTTTTGCCTATATGCCTCAGGTACCAATTGGTACGCCATGAGCACCACTTTCTTCACCATATCGTAATCGCTGGAGTCGTCAAGGGATAACGTAGAGTAGGCGATTTGGGCCTTCCCAGTCAAAACTGACTGTATCATGATGGCCCAATTCTCCCTTGGCCACTCCAAAGAGGCAGCGACTTTCTCGAAGGCTGCAAAGAATTTTGACACTTCCTTCTCATGGAATTTGGGGACCATTTTGATGTTGCGTACCGGATCGAAGCTACTGGTGTCCGTTGTTTGCCTCCGACCACCACCTAATCGCAAAACTTCTAGTTCATGTTGTCTCTCTCTTTCCTCTTTGTCCTGTCGTTCTTGCCTGTCTCGTTCTTCTCTCTCTCTTTCTCGTTCTTCCCTCTCTCGTCTGTCTTCTCTTTCTCGCTCTTCTCTTTCTCGTTTCTCTTCTCTTTCTCTCTCTTCTTTTTCTCTGTCTCGTTCTTCTCGTTCTCGTTTCTCCTCTCTTTCTCGTTCTTCTCTCTCTCGTTTCTCTTCTCTTTCTCGTTCTTCTCTCTCTCTCGTTTCTCTTCTTTTTCTCTCTCTGATTTCCTTTCTTCTAATTCTAAACGTCTCATCTCTAATTCTTTATCTTGTCTCTCTCGTTTCTCTTCTCTTTCTAATTCTAAACGCCTCATCGCCAATTCCTTTTCTTTCATCTCCATTTCTTTATCTTTTAATTCTCGTTCCATTTCTAACTTCTTCCATTCAATTTCCCGATTAATTTCCAGGGCACGCATCTTGACTGTTAGGAAGCTGATATTAAGCTCACCTGCATCACTGTCAACGTCACTGCCCTTATCTTCCTTTTCCGTGGAAGCTATGTCTGCACTTTCCTTTGTACTAGGAGTCTCGCCTTCCTGTTTCTCTTCTGCCTTCAGGTGCCGGTGTACCTTCGACAAGATCTCCACACGGGAATCACTGGCACGGATCTTGATCTCCAGGTAGGCGCTCACTAGTACAAGCTCTGGTTTACTCAGATATTTTAATCTGGCAAGACAATCTTCTCTGTTCAGAAAAGCCTGAACCTCGTCCAGATCATCGATGGTAGCTTTGTCTGCCATTGTCACAGATGGAACACTTAGCACTTAACACACTGCTTACACGTTAGCACTTAACACACCGAGCACTGTTCTACGCCAATATTGCACTTTACCGCACCAAACACTGCACTTGCCAATATTGCACGTAATCACTTCGGGCACCACACTACCCAATATTGCACTGAGTCCAAGCGAACACTTCGCTCTACAATATTGCACTAAATCACTGAGCACCGCACTAGTCAATATTGCACTTAATCGCTTAATCACAGCGAGCACCGCACTGCACAATATCGCACTTAGTCACTCTGAGCACCGCACAGGACGTATAACGTCACAATCGTCACACAGGGGGAATTATATACAGGGATTACGCCACTTCACCACCCCTGTCAAACATACTTAACAAGGGGACGGATCCCGCTGGGGATGCCAATTATGTTACGGCCCTCTCGGGACGCAACGGGGTTCTTGCTCTGATGTTGTTAGAGGAAGATATAGGTATCCGTTCCCAAGCCAGTAGTGGCTATCAAGGGATGAGATCCGTGACGCAAGTAACTTAAAAGGGAGTAGGGAAAGAAAGTTAAGAACTTAATATAATATAATATAACCATCACCATTTAAATATATAAAAGTAAAACGTACACAAGGGGGAGGGGTATTAACACTTTACAAAGGGGATCAACACTGTAGTCTTCTGCTGGAGACTATGGATCCTCGAAGCTAGGTGCTGAGTCCGCGGTGCTTTCTTCGTGGCCTCAAGACGTGTCCTCTGAGAACGCCGAGTCTACCCTGGCCACAGGTCAGCCACAACACAGGTCCACTGGGGGCACCGTCGTGGAGGCCGTCAACCACACGTCCAGCAGGTCTGCTGGCAGGTACTGAGCCACCAAGGCTGGTACGGCCACTCCACGAACGATAAAAGGGGTACGCCCTAGACAGGAGTCTCGTGTGATATCACCAATCACCCTCCTGTCCTCAATACCCCAGTGGATTATCGTCTCCAACCGTCGGTCCCGGGTAAATCCTTCCACTGCCACTCCACTGGCAGGCTTAACACACCACAGTGTTCTTCCGGGGAGACGACGTCACGACAGCTGCAGCAAACTTCACAGTATGGAGACTGGCTGCCTCGGGTAGACTGACTCCACCTTCAACACAGTGGTCCCAGGTCGGCTCTGTAAGCAGACACGTCATCAATAACAGGGACACTAAAACACCACACTTACAGGCTCAGATACTAACACCTGACGTATCCAGTCCATAGATGGCGCTGTCGTCGGAGCACCACCTCACCAGAGGTCAGGAGCGGCGGTGTTGAGCGCTGAACCAGACTGGAAACTGGTCCTCGAGGCCAGTACACGCTGTCCTCACTAGGTGTCGTCGTTCGTTTGGCGGGGGTTTCGGGAGCTGACCCACAGATGGCGTGTTTGTCACTGCTCCCGGCTCGGACGCTGAATCCGGGTTCGTAACAGTAACAGACACACAGTGGAGGGGACACACAGTGGAGGGA
Organism: Procambarus clarkii; assembly: GCF_040958095.1. Taxonomy (NCBI): domain Eukaryota; kingdom Metazoa; phylum Arthropoda; class Malacostraca; order Decapoda; family Cambaridae; genus Procambarus; species Procambarus clarkii. The sequence continues at coordinate 27,966,700 of NC_091214.1, forward strand.
CCACACAGTGGAGGGGACACACAGTGGAGGGTCCACACAGTGAAGGGGACCACACAGTGACAGGGACACACAGTGGAGGGGACACACAGTGGAGGGACCACACAGTGGAGGGGACACACAGTGGAGGGAACACACAGTGGAGGGACCACACAGTGGAGGGGACCACACAGTGGAGGGACCACACAGTGGAGGGACCACACAGTGGAGGGGACACACAGTGGAGGCGACACACAGTGGAGGGACCACACTGTCGACGGGACACAGTGTGGAGGGGACACACAGTGGAGGGGACATACTGTGGAGGGTACACACTGTGGAGGGGACACACAGTGGAGGGGACACACAGTGGAGGGGACACACAGTGGAGGGGACACATTGTGGAGGGGACACACAGTGGAGGGGTCACACTGTGGAGGGGACTCACAGTGGTGGGGACACACTGTGGAGGGGACACACAGTGGAGGGGACACAATGTGGAGGGGACACACTGTGTAGAGGACACACAGTGGAGGGACCACACAGTGGAGGGGACACACAGTGGAGGGGACACACAGTCGAGGGGACACACTGTGGAGGGGACCACACAGTGGAGGGGACACACACTGTGGAGGGACCACACATTGGAAGACAGAAGAGTTAGGGGGGACATGATCACCACATTCAAGATCCTCAAGGGAATTGACAGGGTTGATAAAGACAGGCTGTTTAACACAAGGGGCACACGCACTAGGGGACACAGGTGGAAACTGAGTGCCCAAATGAGCCACAGAGATATTAGAAAGAACTTTTTTAGTGTCAGAGTGGTTGACAAATTGAATGCATTAGGAAGTGATGTGGTGGAGGCTGACTCCATACACAGTTTCAAGTGTAGATATGATAGAGCCCAATAGGCTCAGGAACCTGTACACCTGTTGATCGACAGTTGAGAGGCGGGACCAAAGAGCCAGAGCTCAACCCCCACAACACAACTAGGTGAGTACACAATAGAGGAACCACACAGTGGAGGGGACACACAGTGGAGGGGACACACAGTGGAGGGGACACACAGTGGAGGGGACCTCACAGTGGACGGGACACACAGTGGAGGGACCACACAGTGGAGGGGAAACACAGTGGAGGGGACACACAGTGGAGGGGACACACAGTGGAGGGACCACGCAGTGGAGGGGACACACAGTGGAGGGACCACACAGTGGAGGGGACCACACAGTGAAGGGGACACACAGTGGAGGGGCCACACAGTGGAGGGGACACACAGTTGAGGGACCACACAGTGGAGGGGACACCCAGTAGAGGGACCACACAATGGAGGGACCACACAGTGGAGGGGACCACACAGTGGAGGGACCACACAGTGGAGGGACCACACAGTGGAGGGGACACACAGTGGAGGGACCACACTGTCGAGGGGACACACTGTGGAGGGGACACACAGTGGAGGGGAAACACAGTGGAGGGGACACACAGTGGAGGGGACACACAGTGGAGGGACCACGCAGTGGAGGGGACACACAGTGGAGGGACCACACAGTGGAGGGGACCACACAGTGAAGGGGACACACAGTGGAGGGGCCACACAGTGGAGGGGACACACAGTTGAGGGACCACACAGTGGAGGGGACACCCAGTAGAGGGACCACACAATGGAGGGACCACACAGTGGAGGGGACCACACAGTGGAGGGACCACACAGTGGAGGGACCACACAGTGGAGGGGACACACAGTGGAGGGACCACACTGTCGAGGGGACACACTGTGGAGGGGACACACAGTGGAGGGGACACACTGTGGAGGGGACACACTGTGGAGGGGACAGACAGTGGAGGGGACACACAGTGGAGGGGACACACTGTGGAGGGACCACACAGTGGAGGGGACACACAGTGGAGAGGACACACTGTGGAGGGGACACACAGTGGAGGGGTCACACTGTGGAGGGGACACACAGTGGAGGGGACACACTGTGGAGGGGACACACTGTGGAGGGGACACAAAGTGGAGGGGACACACTGTGGAGAGGACACACTGTGGAAGGGACACACAGTGGAGGGACCACACAGTGGAGGGGACACACAGTGGAGGGTACACACAGTCGAAGGGACACACTGTGGAGGGGACACAAAGTGGAGGGGACGCACAGTCGAGGGGACCACACAGTGGAGGGGACACACAGTGGAGGGACCACACAGTGGAGGGGACACACAGTGGAGGGACCATACAATGGAGGGGACACACAGTGGAGGGGGACACACAGTGGGGGGACCACACAGTGGAGGGGACCACACTGTGGAGGGACCACACAGTGGAGGGACCACACAGTGGAGGGGACCACACAGTGGAGTGGACACACAGTGGGGCGAGCACACAGTGGAGGGGACACACAGTGGAGGGACCACACAAAGGAGGGACCACACAGTGGAGGGGACCACACAGTGGAGGAACCACACAGTGGAGGGCCCACACATTGGGGGGACCACACAGTGGAGGGGACCACACAGCGGAGGGACCACACAGTGGAGGGGACCACACAGTGGAGGAACCACACAGTGGAGGGGACCACACAGTGGAGGAACCACACAGTGGAGGGGACCACACAGTGGAGGGGACGCTGGAGGGACCACACATTGGAGGGGACACACAGTGGAGGGGACACACAGTGGAGGGGACACACAGTGTAGGGGACCACACAGTGGAGGGGACACACAGTGGAGGGACCACACAGTGGAGGGGACACACAGTGGAGGGACTACACAGTTGAGGGGACACACAGTGGAGGGGACCACACAGTGGAGGGTACCACACAGTGGAGGGGACACACAGTGGAGGGGACACACAGTTGAGGGGACCACACAGTGGAGGGGACACACAGTGGTGGGGACACACAGTGGAGGGGACCACACAGTGGAGGGACCACACAGTGCAGGGGACCACACAGTGGAGGGACCACACAGTGGGGAGGACCACACAGTGGAGGGGACACACAGTAGAGGGGACCACACAGTGGAGGAACCACACAGTGGAGGGGACCCACACAGTGAGGGGACCACACAGTGGAGGGGACCACACAGTGGAGGGGACCACACAATGGAGGGGACCACACAGTGGGGGGACCACACAGTGGAGGGACCACACAGTGGAGGGACCACACAGTGGAGAGGACACACAGTGGGGGGACCACACAGTGGAGGGGACACACAATGGAGGGGCCACACAGTGGAGGGTCCACACAGTGGGGGGACCACACACTGGAGGGGACACACAGTGGAGGGACCACACAGTGGAGGGACCACACAGTGGAGGGAACACACAGTGGAGGGGACACACAGTGGAGGGGACACACAGTGGAGGGGACCATACAGTGGAGGAACCACACAGTGGAGGGGACCACACAGTGGGGGGACCACACAGTGGAGGGGACGACACAGTGGAGGGACCACACAGTGGAGGGGACCACACAGTGGAGGAACCACACAGTGGAGGGTAACACACAGTGGAGGGGACGCTGGAGGGACCACACATTGGAGGGGACACACGGTGGAGGGGATACTCAGTGGAGGGGACACACAGTGGAGGGGACCACACAGTGGAGGGGACACTCAGTGGAGGGGACACACAGTGGAGGGGACCACACAGTGGAGGAACCACACAGTGGAGGGGACTACACAGTGGGGGGGACCACACAGTGGAGGGGATCACACAGTGGAGGGACCACACAGTGGAGGGGACCACACAGTGGAGGGGACACACAGTGGAGGGGACACACAGTGGAGGGAACCTCACAGTGGAGGGGACACCCAGTGGAGGGGACACACAGTGGAGGGGACACACAGTGGAGGGGACACACAGAGGAGGGGACACACAGTGGAGGGGACACACAGTGGAGGGGACACACAGTGGAGGGACCACACTGTGGAGGGGACACAGTGGAGGGGACACACAGTGGATGGGACACACTGTGGAGGGACCACACTGTGGAGGGACCACACTGTGGAGCGGGACACACAGTGGAGGGGACACACAATAGAGGGGACACACTGTGGAGGGACCACACAGTGGAGGGGACACATAGTGGAGGGGACACACAGTGGAGGGGACACACAGTGGAGGGGACACACGGTGGAGGGGACACACAGTGGAGGGGACACATAGTGGAGGGGACACACAGTGGAGGGGACACACAGTGGAGGGGACACACGGTGGAGGGGACACACAGTGGAGGGGACACACTGTGGAGGGGACACACTGTGGAGGGGACACAGGGGAGGGGACACAACCTATCCAAGGATGGGAGTGGAGGGGAAAAGACTGGATTACCGAAGAGGAAAATATGACGAGATGAGGAACTTCCTCAGGGGAATACCATGGGAAACAGAACTTAGAGACAAGAATGTGCAGGTCATGATGGATATTGTCACCCAAAAGTGCCAGGAAGCTGCAGACAGGTTTATTCCCGTCCAAAAGGAGAAAAACGAAAAACAACAGAAAAACCCATGGTTCAACCAGGAATGTAAGGTAGCGAAACAGCTGAGTAAAAGAACATGGAGAAACTACAGAAATAACAGAACACCAGAGAGCAGGGAGAGATACCAGAGGGCCAGAAATGAATACATCAGAGTGAGGAGGGAAGCAGAGAGACAGTTTGAAAATGACATCGCGAGTAAAGCCAAGACCCAACCAAAGCTGCTCCACAGCCATATCAGGAGGAAAACAGCAGTGAAGGAACAAGTGATGAAGCTGCGGAAAGGGGAGAACAGATACACAGAGAATGACAAGGTGGTGTGTGAAGAACTCAACAAGAGATTCCAGGAGGTCTTCACAATAGAACAAGGAGAAGCCCCTGCACTAAATGAGGAGGCGGCAAACCAAGCAACCTTGGAGGAATTTGACCTCACCAGTGATGAGGTCAAAAGGTGTCTGCTGGAGCTAGATGTGACAAAGGCTGTTGGGCCTGATAGAATCTCACCATGGATACTAAAGGAAGGTGCAGAAGCACTAAGTGTGCCACTCTCTATGGTGTATAACAGGTCACTGGAAACAGGAGACTTACCAGAAAGTTGAAAGACAGCTAACGTGGTTCCAATATACAAAAAGGGTGACTGGCAAGAGGCACTGAATTACAGGCCAGTTTCCTTAACTTGTATACCATGCAAGGTGCTGGAGAAGATCGTGAGGAAAAGGCTCGTAGAGCATCTGGAGGGAAATAACTTTGTAACGCACCACCAACATGGGTTCAGAGATGGTAAATCGTGCCTCACAGGTTTAATAGAATTTTATGACCAGGCAACGAAAATTAGGCAGGAAAGAGAAGGGTGGGCCGACTGCATTTTCCTGGATTGCCAAAAAGCCTTTGACACAGTACCCCATAAAAGGCTGTTAAAAAAGTTGGAGCAACAGGCAGGAGTAAAAGGGAAGGTGCTCCAGTGGATAAGGGAGTACTTAAGCAACAGGAAACAGCGAGTAACGGTGAGGGGGGAGACATCAGAGTGGCGAGATGTCACCAGCGGAGTCCCACAGGGCTCAGTACTTGGACCCATCCTGTTTCTAATATATGTGAACGATCTTCCAGAGGGTATAGACTCATTCCTCTCGATGATTGCTGATGATGCAAAAATTATGAGAAGAATCAAGACGGATGAAGATAGACAGAGACTACAGGATGACCTGGATAAGCTGGAGGAATGGTCTAGAAAATGGATGCTGAAGTTCAACTCGGGAAAGTGTAAGGTGATGAAATTAGGCGAAAGGAGCAGGAGGCTGAACACAAGGTATCATCTGGGAGGGGAAATCCTGCAAGAGTCAAATAGAGAGAAGGATCTGGGGGTTGATATCACACCGAACCTGTCCCCAGAGGCCCACATCAAAAGAATATCAGCAGCGGCATATGCTAGACTGGCCAACATAAGAACTGCATTTAGAAACTTGTGTAAGGAATCTTTCAGAACCCTGTATACCACTTATGTAAGACCAATCCTGGAGTATGCAGCTCCAGCCTGGAGTCCATACCTAGTTAAACACAAGACAAAGTTAGAGAAGATTCAGCGGTATGCCACCAGGCTCGTCCCGGAACTGAGAGGATTGAGCTACGAGGAAAGGCTAAAGGAGCTGAACCTCACATCCCTGGAAAACAGAAGAGTAAGGGGAGACATGATAACCACCTACAAAATTCTCAGGGGAATTGACAGGGTGGACAAAGACAAACTCTTCATCACGGGTGGGACACGAACAAGGGGACACAGGTGGAAACTTAGTACCCAGATGAGCCACAGAGACGTTAGAAAGAATTTTTTCAGTGTCAGAGTAGTTAATAAATGGAATGCACTAGGAAGTGATGTGGTGGAGGCTGACTCCATACACAGTTTCAAATGTAGATATGATAGAGCTCAGTAGGCTCAGGAATCTGTACACCAGTTGATTGACAGTTGAGAGGCGGGACCAAAGAGCCAAAGCTCAACCCCCGCAAGCACAATTAGGTGAGTACACAGTGGAGGGTACACACTGTGGAGGGGACACACTGTGGAGGGGACATACAGTGGAGGGACCACACAGTGGAGGGGACACACAGTGGAGGGGACACACAGTGGAGGGGACACACTGTGGAGGGGACACACAGTGGAGGGGATACACAGTGGAGGGGACACACAGTGGAGGGGACACACAGTGGAGGGGACACACTGTAGAGGGGACACACAGTGGAGGGGACACACAGTGGAGGGACCACACAGTGGAGGGATCACACTCTGGAGGGGACCACACAGTGGAGGGGACACACAGTGGAGGGGACACACAGTGGAGGGGACACACAGTGGAGGGGACACACTATGGAGGGGACACACAGTGGAGGGGACACACAGTGGAGGGGACACACAGTGGAGGGACCACACAGTGGAGGGGGTATTATAGTGTGTGTGTTGGTGGTGTTGTTGTCGTGTTCCTCCTTTACGGACAACCCAACCCACAACTCGGCAGAGTGCTTATACCTCACTAGGAGATCACACTAGGCGCTTCTGGCTCTTGGAGAGGGGCTTAACGTCACACATTTAGGGGAAGGTGCTCCAACACTTAGCCTCGTTGTCACGTGCACACACCCACTCGAGCCGCTGTGACTCCCCACTCTCTCCTTAGGTGATATGATCTCAATCCTCTTTTGACTTATTATTATTACCTTCTACCCTGTCCACAGCAGTGGTTCTTGGTTCTTTCTCTCCCTCTCTCCTTCTGTACTATTTCATGGGAAGCCTCACTAGGACAAGGTCAAATACCAGCAAATTTGAATTCATTTACTGGACAGAGCACATACACAATACATATTAGGGGGGAGCACATACATAATATGCACATACATAGCACATACATAATACATATTAATATAATACATATTATAACACACATATAATAATAATGAATCCTATACTCTATACTATTACAATCAGGTTGGTCTCCAACACCATCAGAACTCTATTATCAGTTTACCAAGTGGTATCCTATCTTCTGATTCACCACCTGATACTATCAACCTCCTTAAGTAGATCAAGTCTACATACACTGTTGCACTATCAACAAGAGAATATATATATATATATGTGTCTATAAATGTGTACAAAGAAAATCAGCACGTGAATGCAATAACATATATAAGTATAAATGCTCCTTGATACACAACAATGATCAATCGATCACTCTATCAGTCCTAGAACACATACATCTGTAGGTAATCCAGCCTACGACTGTAACTCTAAACTTCAGTGTAAAACACTCCTTGACATCAGAATACCAACAATCACTCACCTCTCACTGCGTCTTGCACGCTAATGACAACCAAACACTATCAACTCCCTACAAGTAATCCACCAGAACTTCCCCTTCCACCTCTGGAAGTTCACTACCCTGATATCTTCAGGTTCTTCCGGGCTTCACTACCAGGATCCTCTGCAGCTCCTCCAGCCTGCTATCATAAAGTTTCCTTGAGCAACTACGGTGCTTCACCCTTCAACTAGGGTCCTCCACAGCTCTCTTGGCTGCTACACCGTGAAGTTCCCTCGTGCACTATGGTGCTTCACCACCTCTACAGAAGCACGTGACACTCCTCTTCACTGCTTCTCTTCACAGCTCGAGGTCCTCTCCTCCACTACCTTGGAGTCTCATCAACTACTCCATCTGTGCTGGCTTCGAAGTTCTCAGCAACTTCTTCCCCAAAGAACAAACCTGCAACCCATCAACACTCCAATAAAAATGTTTCCCCTGTAATAAATAAACAAAAAATAATCACACAATATGTTTGCCTCCAACCTCTATCTGTCCTCTACACACTGTGAGAGTGGACTCCCCTGTTGGGCGGGTCCACTTTGCCCGGTGGGCCTCACTCACTCCGGGAGGGGCCTCCGCCGTCAGGAGCCGGGCTCCCTCAGTTGCTTGTAAGCGCTCAGAGGAGGCGGATGTCGCTCCGTGTTCCTCCCTCTCCACTCTCTTATTTCAGGCCTTCTGCCTTATTAAAACATGTCTAACTTATCAATAGACATTGCTACTGTCGCTGGGCACACGACCAACTACAAGCAATCACTATGAACTGGCGTGTATAGTGCTTACCACAGATTGTCTGGTCGAGGGCGCTCCTCCCTCTGACGAAGCTTGGTCAGGGCGCTTCCACGGCCCACAATAATGCCTCTGGGCGATTTAATACTCCCCTTGTCGACCAGGACTTGAGACCACACGTCCCCAGCTCAATTCCACAGCTGGTACGTCTGCACACTTCTCTTCTCTTCGAGATATATCACTAGGGGTTCCCTTCTGACGGGAGCTCAACGGAGCGCGGCTTTCCCTCTGCGATGTCTGGCCTCAAGTGAGGTCAAAGCCCTCCAGAAGGGAGCCTCACGCCTCCAGCAAATTGTCCACATCTCCTAGCCAGTCATTTATCTGTTTTCTTCTCCTCTGACCCTAATCTTAAATTGTTCATCATATCCAAGCAACTATTTTACATATGGGTTATCACCTTTATATTTCTTAGACCTTCTGGTTAGGTCAGGCTTGCTGAATAACTCTCAAAGGGGAGACTCGTTTCTCCTGCAGGCTGAGATCATAACAAGGGGACACACAGTGGAGGGGACACACAGTGGAGGGGACACACAGTGGAGGGGACACACAGTGGAGGGGACACACAGTGGAGGGGACACACAGTGGAGGGGACACACAGTGGAGGGGACACACAGAGGAGGCGACACACAGTGGAGGGGACACAAAGTGGAGGGGACACACAGAGGAGGCGACACACAGTGGAGGGGACACACAGTGGAGGGGACACACAGTGGAGAGGACACACAGTGGAGGGGATACACAGTGGGGGGGACACACAGTGGAGGGACCACACAGTGGAGAGGACACACAGTGGAGGGGACACACAGTGGAGGGGACCACACAGTGGAGGGACCACACAGTGGAGGGACCACACTGTGGAGGGGACACACAGTGGAGGGGACACACAGTGGAGGGGACACACAGTGGAGGGGACACACAGTGGAGGGACCACACAGTGGAGGGGACACACAGTGGAGGGACCACACTGTGGAGGGGACACACAGTGGAGGGACCACACTGTGGAGGGGACACACAGTGGAGGGGACACACAGTGGAGGGGACCACACAGTGGAGGGGACACACAGTGGAGGGACAACACTGTGGAGGGGACACACAGTGGAGAGACCACACAGTGGAGGGGACACACAGTGGAGGGGACACACAGTGGAGGGGACACACAGTGGAGGGACCACACAGTGGAGGGGACACACAGTGGAGGGACCACACTGTGGAGGGGACACACATTGGAGGGGACACACAGTGGAGGGGACACACAGTGGAGGGGACCACACTGTGGAGGGGACACACAGTGGAGGGGACACACAGTGGAGGGGACACACAGTGAAGGGACACACAGTGGAGGGGACACACAGTGGAGGGGACACACAGTGGAGGGGACACACAGTGGAGGGGACACTCAGTGGAGGGACCACACTGTGGAGGGGACACACGGTGGAGGGACCACACAGTGGAAAGGACACACAGTGGAGGGGACACACAGTGGAGGGGACCACACAGTGGAGGGGACACACAGTGGAGGGTCCACACTGTGGAGGGGACACACAGTGGAGGGGACACACAGTGGAGGGGACACACAGTGGAAGGGACACACAGTGGAGGGACCACACAGTGGAGGGGACACACAGTGGAGGGACCACCCTGTGGAGGGGACACACAGTGGAGGAACCATACAGTGGAGGGGACACACAGTGGAGGGACCACACAGTGGAGGGGACACACACTGGAGGGGACACACACTGGAGGGGACACACAGTGGAGGGACCACACAGTGGAGGGGACACACAGTGGAGGGACCACACAGTGGAGGGGACCACACAGTGGAGGGGACACACAGTGGAGGGGACCACACAGTGGAGGGGACACACATAGGAGGGACCACACAGTGGAGGGGACACACAGTGGAGGGACCACACAGTGGAGGGACCACACAGTGGAGGGACCACACAGTGGAGGGACCACACACTGGAGGGGACACACAGTGGAGGGGACCACACAGTGGAGGGACCACACAGTGGAGGGACCACACAGTGGAGGGACCACACAGTGGAGGGGACACACAGTGGAGGGGACCACACAGTGGAGGGGACACACAGTGGAGGGACCACACAGTGGAGGGGACACACAGTGGAGGGACCACACAGTGGAGGGACCACACAGTGGAGGGACCACACAGTGGAGGGGACACACAGTGGAGGGGACCACACAGTGGAGGGGACACACAGTGGAGGGACCACACAGTGGAGGGGACACACAGTGGAGGGACCACACAGTGGAAGGACCACACAGTGGAGGGGACACACAGTGGAGGGACCACACAGTGGAGGGGAACACAGTGTAGGGACCACACAGTGGAGGGACCACACAGTGGAGGGGACACACAGTGGAGGGGACACACAGTGGAGGGGACACACAGTGGAGGGGACACACAGTGGAGGGGACACACAGTGGAGGGGACACACAGTGGAGGGACCACACAGTGGAGGTACCACACAGTGGAGGGGACACACAGTGGAGGGACCACACAGTGGAGGGGACACACAGTGGAGGGGACCACACAGTGGAAGGACCACACAGTGGAGGGACCACACAGTGGAGGGGACCACACAGTGGAGGGGACACACAGTGGAGGGGACACACAGTGGAGGGACCACACAGTGGAGGGGACACACAGTGGAGGGGACACACAGTGGAGGGACCACACAGTGGAGGGGACACACAGTGGAGGGGACACACAGTGGAGGGGACACACAGTGGAGGGGACACACAGTGGAGGGGACACACAGTGGAGGGGACACACAGTGGAGGGAACACACAGTGGAGGGACCACACTGTGGGGGGCACACACAGTGGAGGGGACACACAGTGGAGGGGACACACAGTGGAGGGGACCACACAGTGGAGGGGACACACAGTGGAGGGGCCACACAGTGGAGGGACCACACAGTGGATGGACCACACAGTGGAGGGGACACACAGTGGAGGGAACACACAGTGAAGGGACCACACTGTGGAGGGCACACACAGTGGAGGGGTCCACACTGTGAAAAGGACACACAGTGGAGGGGACACACAGTGGAGGGGACCACACAGTGGAGGGGACACACAGTGGAGGGGACACACAGTGGTGGGACCACACAGTGGAGGGACCACACAGTGGAGGGGACCACACAGTGGAGGGACCACACAGTGGAGGGGACACACAGTGGAGGGACCACACAGTGGAGGGGACACACAGTGGAGGGGACACACAGTGGAGGGACCACACAGTGGAGGGGACCACACAGTGGAGGGACCACACAGTGGAGGGGACCACACAGTGGAGGGACCACACAGTGGAGGGACCACACAGTGGAGGGGACACACAGTGGAGGGGACACACAGTGGAGGGGACACACAGTGGAGGGGACCACACAGTGGAGGGGACACACAGTGGAGGGGACCACACAGTGGAGGGACCACACAGTGGAGGGACCACACAGTGGAGGGACCACACAGTGGAGGGGACCACACAGTGGATGGGACACACAGTGGAGGGGACACACAGTGGAGGGACCACACAGTGGAGGGACCACACAGTGGAGGGGACACACAGTGGAGGGGACACACAGTGGAGGGACCACACAGTGGAGGGGACACATAGTGGAGGGGACATACAGTGGAGGGACCACACAGTGGAGGGGACCACACAGTGGAGGGACCACACAGTGGAGGGGACACACAGTGGAGGGGACACACAGTGGAGGGACCACACAGTGGAGGGGACACACAGTGGAGGGGACATACAGTGGAGGGACCACACAGTGGAGGGGAGGCGGGAGACAGAGAGTGTACCACAAACTTCACCTGTGACGTCACACTTCTCTGGAACGCAATTTCCTGTGTTGAGCTGACTTCCTCCCTGCAGGGGGGGGGGGGGGGGTGCCGCCTCCCCCTCCCCCCCCCCCTCCAGCAGCTGTGGTGGCACCAGCATCCAACAACAGCCTGGAGGATCATGCATGAACGGCTCGTCATGTGTATATCGACTGTACTGTTCATTAAATATTACACCTGGCGCCCGGCTTGGTCGTTAAGTACAGCCAGATGCCTCGTTAAGCTGCGGACAGCTTCATACTAGTGCTAGATGCCTCGTTAAGCTGCGGACAGCTTCATACTAGTGCCAGATGCCTCGTTAAGCTGCGGTCGTGTGGCAAAGAAATTTATCGTTTTTTTGACAAATTTCTCACTACTTGATGAGCACAGTATAGCAGCAGGACCCGGCAACCTCACAGTATAGCAGCAGGACCTGGCACCATCGCAGTATAGCAGCAGGACCCGGCACCATCACAGTATAGCAGCAGGACCTGGCACCATCGCAGTATAGCAGCAGGACCCGGCACCATCACAGTATAGCAGCAGGACCTGGCACCATCACAGTATAGCAGCAGGACCCTGCACCATCACAGTATAGCAGCAGGACCCGGCACCATCACAGTATAGCAGCAGGACCCGGCACCATCACAGTATAGCAGCAAGACCCGGCACCATCACAGTATAGCAGCAGGACCCAGCACCATCACAGTATAGCAGCAGGACCCGGCAGCATCACAGTATAGCAGCAGGACCCGGCACCATCACAGTATAGCAGCTGGACCTGGCACCATCGCAGTATAGCAGCAGGACCCGGCACCATCACAGTATAGCAGCAGCACCTGGCACCATCACAGTATAGCAGCAGGACCCTGCACCATCACAGTATAGCAGCAGGACCCGGCACCATCACAGTATAGCAGCAGGACCCGGCACCATCACAGTATAGCAGCAAGACCCGGCACCATCACAGTATAGCAGCAGGACCCAGCACCATCACAGTATAGCAGCAGGACCCGGCAGCATCACAGTATAGCAGCAGGACCCGGCACCATCACAGCATAGCAGCTGGACCTGGCACCATCGCAGTATAGCAGCAGGACCCGGCACCATCACAGTATAGCAGCAGCACCTGGCACCATCACAGTATAGCAGCAGGACCCTGCACCATCACAGTATAGCAGCAGGACCCGGCACCATCACAGTATAGCAGCAGGACCCAGCACCATCACAGTATAGCAGCAGGACCCGGCACCATCACAGTATAGCAGCAGGACCCAGCACCATCACAGTATAGCAGCAGGACCCGGCACCATCACAGTATAGCAGCAGGACCCGGCACCATCACAGTATAGCAGCAGGACCCGGCACCATCACAGTATAGCAGCAGGACCCAGCACCATCACAGTATAGCAGCAGGACCCGGCACCATCACAGTATAGCAGCAGGACCCGGCACCATCACAGTATAGCAGCAGGACCCGGCACCATCACAGTATAGCAGCAGGACCCAGCACCATCACAGTATAGCAGCAGGACCCAGCACCATCACAGTATAGCAGCAGGACCCGGCACCATCACAGTATAGCAGCTGGACCCTGCACCATCACAGTATAGCAGCTGGACCTGGCACCATCACAGTATAGCAGCAGGACCCAGCACCATCACAGTATAGCAGCTGGACCTGGCACCATCACAGCATAGCAGCAGGACCTGGCACCATCACAGTATAGCAGCTGGACCTGGCACCATCACAGTATAGCAGCTGGACCTGGCACCATCACAGTATAGCAGAAGGACCTGGCACCATCACAGTATAGCAGCTGGACCAGGCACCATCACAGTATAGCAGCTGGACCTGGCACCATCACAGTATAGCAGCTGGACCTGGCACCATCACAGTATAGCAGCTGGACCTGACACCATCACAGTATAGCAGCAGGACCAGGCACCATCACAGTATAGCAGCTGGACCTGGCACCATCACAGTATAGCAGCAGGACCCGGCACCATCACAGTATAGCAGCAGGACCTGGCACCATCACAGTATAGCAGCTGGACCCGGCACCATCACAGTATAGCAGCTGGACCTGGCACCATCACAGTATAGCAGCAGGACCCTGCACCATCACAGTATAGCAGCAGGACCCGGCACCATCACAGTATAGCAGCTGGACCCAGCACCATCACAGTATAGCAGCAGGACCCGGCACCATCACAGTATAGCAGCTGGACCCTGCACCATCACAGTATAGCAGCAGGACCCAGCACCATCACAGTATAGCAGCAGGACCCAGCACCATCACAGTATAGCAGCTAGACCTGGCACCATCACAGTATAGCAGCAGGACCTGGCACCATCACAGTATAGCAGCAGGACCCAGCACCATCACAGTATAGCAGCTGGACCCTGCACCATCACAGTATAGCAGCTGGACCTGGCACCATCACAGTATAGCAGCAGGACCTGGCACCATCACAGTATAGCAGCTGGACCCTGCACCATCACAGTATAGCAGCTGGACCTGGCACCATCACAGTATAGCAGCAGGACCCTGCACCATCACAGTATAGCAGCTGACCTGGCACCATCACAGTATAGCAGCAGGACCCTGCACCATCACAGTATAGCAGCTGGCCCGCACCATCACAGTATAGCAGCAGGACCCAGCACCATCACAGTATAGCAGCAGGACCCAGCACCATCACTGTATAGCAGCAGGACCCTGCACCATCACAGTATAGCAGCAGGACCTGGCACCATCACAGTATAGCAGCAGGACCCTGCACCATCACAGTATAGCAGCAGGACCCGGCACCATCACAGTATAGCAGCTGGACCTGGCACCATCACAGTATAGCAGAAGGACCCTGCACCATCACAGTATAGCAGCAGGACCCAGCACCATCACAGTATAGCAGCAGGACCCGGCACCATCACAGTATAGCAGCAGGACCCAGCACCATCACAGTATAGCAGCTGGACCCTGCACCATCACAGTATAGCAGCTGGACCTGGCACCATCACAGTATAGCAGCAGGACCTGGCACCATCACAGTATAGCAGCAGGACCCTGCACCATCACAGTATAGCAGCTGGACCCTGCACCATCACAGTATAGCAGCTGGACCTGGCACCATCACAGTATAGCAGCAGGACCCAGCACCATCACAGTATAGCAGCAGGACCCTGCACCATCACAGTATAGCAGCAGGACCTGGCACCATCACAGTATAGCAGCAGGACCCTGCACCATCACAGTATAGCAGCAGGACCCGGCACCATCACAGTATAGCAGCAGGACCTGGCACCATCACAGTATAGCAGCAGGACCCTGCACCATCACAGTATAGCAGCTGGACCCGCACCATCACAGTATAGCAGCAGGACCCGGCACCATCACAGTATAGCAGCAGGACCCGGCACCATCACAGTATAGCAGCTGGACCTGGCACCATCACAGTATAGCAGCAGGACCCGGCACCATCACAGTATAGCAGCTGGACCAGGCACCATCCACAGTATAGCAGCTGGACCCTGGCACCATCACAGTATAGCACTGGGACCTGCACCATCACAGTATAGCAGCAGACCCAGCACCATCACAGTATAGCAGCTGGACCCTGCACCATCACAGTATAGCAGCAGGACCCAGCACCATCACAGTTATAGCAGCAGGACCCAGCACCATCACAGTATAGCAGCTGACCTTGCACCATCACAGTATAGCAGCAGGACCTGGCACCATCACAGTATAGCAGCAGGACCCAGCACCATCACAGTATAGCAGCGGACCCGGCACCCATCACAGTATAGCAGCTGGGACCTGGGCACCATCACAGTATAGCAGCGGACCCTGCACCATCACAGTATAGCAGCTGGACCCTGCACCATCACAGTATAGCAGCAGGACCCGGCACCATCACAGTATAGCAGCAGGACCCTGCACCATCACAGTATAGCAGCTGGACCTGGCACCATCACAGTATAGCAGCAGGACCGGCACCATCACAGTATAGCTAGCAGGATCCTGGCCACCATCACAGCTGTATAGCAGTCAGGACCTGCACCTCACAGTATAGCAGCTAGGGACCCTGCACCATCACAGTATAGCAGCATGGACCTCGGCACCATCACAGTATAGCAGCAGGACCCGGCACCATCACAGTATAGCAGCAGGACCCTGGCACCATCACAGTATAGCAGCTAGGACCCTGCACCATCACAGTATAGCAGCAGGACCCTGCACCATCACAGTATAGCAGCAGGACCCGGCACCATCACAGTATAGCAGCAGGACCCGGCACCATCACAGTATAGCAGCTGGACCCTGCACCATCACAGTATAGCAGCAGGACCCTGGCACCATCACAGTATAGCAGCTGGACCCTGCACCATCACAGTATAGCAGCTGGACCCTGCACCATCACAGTATAGCAGCTGGACCTGGCACCATCACAGTATAGCAGCAGGACCCTGCACCATCACAGTATAGCAGCTGGACCCTGGCACCATCACAGTATAGCAGCAGGACCCGGCACCATCACAGTATAGCAGCTAGGACCCTGCACCATCACAGTATAGCAGCAGGACCCGGCACCATCACAGTATAGCAGCAGGACCCTGCACCATCACAGTATAGCAGCTAGGACCTGGCACCATCACAGTATAGCAGCAGGACCGGCACCATCACAGTATAGCAGCAGGACCCAGCACCATCACAGTATAGCAGCGGACCTGCACCATCACAGTATAGCAGCAGGACCTGGCACCATCACAGTATAGCAGCAGGACCTGGCACCATCACAGTATAGCAGCTGGACCCGGCACCATCACAGTATAGCAGCTGGACCTGGCACCATCACAGTATAGCAGCAGGACCTGCACCATCACAGTATAGCAGCTGGACCTGGCACCATCACAGTATAGCAGCAGGACCCGGCACCATCACAGTATAGCAGCAGGACCAGCACCATCACAGTATAGCAGCAGGACCAGCACCATCACTGTATAGCAGCAGGACCCTGCACCATCACAGTATAGCAGCAGGACCTGGCACCATCACAGTATAGCAGCAGGACCCTGCACCATCACAGTATAGCAGCAGGACCCGGCACCATCACAGTATAGCAGCTGGACCTGGCACCATCACAGTATAGCAGCAGGACCTGCACCATCACAGTATAGCAGCAGGACCCAGGCACCATCACAGTATAGCAGCTGACCCGGCACCAATCACAGTAGTAGCAGCAGGACCTGGCACCATCACAGTATAGCAGCTGACCCGGCACCATCAACAGTATAGCAGCGGACCGGCACCATCCACAGTATAGCAGCAGGACCCTGGCACCATCACAGTAAGCAGCAGGACCCGCACCATCACAGTATAGCAGCAGGACCCAGCACCATCACAGTATAGCAGCTGGACCTGGCACCATCACAGTATAGCAGCAGGACCCTGGCACCATCACAGTATAGCAGCAGGACCCGGCACATCACAGTATAGCAGCAGGACCCTGGCACCATCACAGTATAGCAGCAGACCCGGCACCATCACAGTATAGCAGCAGGACCAGGCACCATCACAGTATAGCAGCTGGACCCTGCACCATCCACAGTATAGCAGCAGGACCTGCACATCACAGTATAGCAGCAGGACCCGCACCATCACAGTATAGCAGCAGGACCTGGCACAATCACTAGTATAGCAGCAGGACCTGGCACCATCACAGTATAGCAGCAGGACCTGGCACCATCACAGTATAGCAGCAGGACCGGCACCATCACAGTATAGCAGCAGGACCCAGCACCATCACAGTATAGCAGCTGGACCTGGCACCATCACAGTATAGCAGCAGGACCCGGCACCATCACAGTACAGCAGGACCGGCACCATCACAGTATAGCAGCTGGACCTGGCACCATCAAAGTATAGCAGCTGGACCTGGCACCATCACAGTATAGCAGCAGGACCCAGCACCATCACAGTATAGCAGCTGGACCCTGCACCATCACAGTATAGCAGCAGGACCTGGCACCATCACAGTATAGCAGCAGGACCCGGCACCATCACAGTATAGCAGCTGGACCCTGCACCATCACAGTATAGCAGCAGGACCTGGCACCATCACAGTATAGCAGCAGGACCCGGCACCATCACAGTATAGCAGCTGGACCTGGCACCATCACAGTATAGCAGCAGGACCCAGCACCATCACAGTATAGCAGCTGGACCCTGCACCATCACAGTATAGCAGCAGGACCCGGCACCATCACAGTATAGCAGCAGGACCCGCACCATCACAGTATAGCAGCAGGACCCTGGCACCATCACAGTATAGCAGCAGGACCCGGCACCATCACAGTATAGCAGCATGGACCTGGCACCATCACAGTATAGCAGCTGGACCTGGCACCATCACAGTATAGCAGCATGGACCTGGCACCATCACCGTATAGCAGCATGGACCTGCACCATCACAGTATAGCAAGCTGGACCTGGCACCATCACAGTATAGCAGCTGGACCCTGGCACCATCACAGTATAGCAGCATGGACCCGGCACCATCACAGTATAGCAGCAGGACCCGGCACCATCACAGTATAGCAGCTGGACCTGGCACCATCACAGTATAGCAGCAGGACCTGGCACCATCACAGTATAGCAGCAGGACCCGGCACCATCACAGTATAGCAGCTGGACCTGGCACCATCACAGTATAGCAGCTGGACCCTGGCACCATCACAGTATAGCAGCAGGACCCAGGCACCATCACAGTATAGCAGCTGGACCCTGGCACCATCACAGTATAGCAGCAGGACCCGGCACCATCACAGTATAGCAGCTAGGACCCTGCACCATCACAGTATAGCAGCTAGGACCCGGCACCATCACAGTATAGCAGCATGGACCCTGCACCATCACAGTATAGCAGCAGGACCTGGCACCATCACAGTATAGCAGCAGGACCCGCACCATCACAGTATAGCAGCAGGACCATGCACCATCACAGTATAGCAGCTGGACCTGGCACCATCACAGTATAGCAGCATGGACCCTGGCACCATCACAGTATAGCAGCAGGACCCTGGCACCATCACAGTATAGCAGCTGGACCCTGGCACCATCACAGTATAGCAGCAGGACCTGGCACCATCACAGTATAGCAGCTGGACCTGGCACCATCACAGTATAGCAGCTGGACCCGGCACCATCACAGTATAGCAGCAGGACCCTGCACCATCACAGTATAGCAGCAGGACCCGGCACCATCACAGTATAGCAGCAGGACCCTGGCACCATCACAGTATAGCAGCAGGACCTGGCACCATCACAGTATAGCAGCTGGACCCGGCACCATCACAGTATAGCAGCAGGACCCGGCACCATCACAGTATAGCAGCTGGACCCAGCACCATCACAGTATAGCAGCTGGACCCGGCACCATCACAGTATAGCAGCAGGACCCTGGCACCATCACAGTATAGCAGCTGGACCCTGGCACCATCACAGTATAGCAGCAGGACCCTGGCACCATCACAGTATAGCAGCAGGACCCTGGCACCATCACAGTATAGCAGCTGGACCTGGCACCATCAAAGTATAGCAGCAGGACCTGCACCATCACAGTATAGCAGCAGGACCCAGCACCATCACAGTATAGCAGCAGGACCCCAGCAACATCACAGTATAGCAGCAGGACCCTGCACCATCACAGTATAGCAGCAGGACCTGGCACCATCACAGTATAGCAGTCAGTGACCCTGGCACCATCACAGTATAGCAGCAGGACCTGGCACCATCACAGTATAGCAGCAGGACCCAGCACCATCACAGTATAGCAGCTGGACCTGGCACCATCACAGTATAGCAGCAGGACCCAGCACCATCACAGTATAGCAGCTGGACCCTGCACCATCACAGTATAGCAGCAGGACCCGGCACCATCACAGTATAGCAGCAGGACCTGGCACCATCACAGTATAGCAGCAGGACCTGGCACCATCACAGTATAGCAGCAGGACCCGGCACCATCACAGTATAGCAGCAGGACCTGGCACCATCACAGTATAGCAGCTGGACCTGGCACCATCACAGTATAGCAGCTGGACCCGGCACCATCACAGTATAGCAGCAGGACCTGGCACCATCACAGTATAGCAGCTGGACCCGGCACCATCACAGTATAGCAGCAGGACCTGGCACCATCACAGTATAGCAGCTGGACCTGGCACCATCACAGTATAGCAGCTGGACCCGGCACCATCACAGTATAGCAGCAGGACCTGGCACCATCACAGTATAGCAGCAGGACCCAGCACCATCACAGTATAGCAGCAGGACCCAGCACCATCACAGTATAGCAGCTGGACCTGGCACCATCACAGTATAGCAGCAGGACCTGGCACCATCACAGTATAGCAGCATTGGAGCCTGGCACCATCACAGTATAGCAGCAGATGCCAGTAGGACCCCATCACAGGGGGGAGGAGAAGACCTCGGCACCATCACAGTATAGCAGCAGGACCCGCACCATCACAGTATAGCAGCTGGACCCTGGCACCTCACAGTATAGCAGCAGGACCCAGAGCACCATCACAGTATAGCAGCTGGACCCTGCCCATCACAGTATAGCAGCAGGACCCGGCACCATCACAGTATAGCAGCAGACCTGGCACCATCACAGTATAGCAGCAGGACCTGGCACCATCACAGTATAGCAGCAGGACCCGGCACCATCACAGTTATAGCAGCAGGACCTGGCCCATCACAGTATAGCAGCTGGACCTGGCACCATCACAGTATAGCAGCTGGACCCGGCACCATCACAGTATAGCAGCAGGACCTGGCACATCACAGTATAGCAGCTGGACCAGCACATCACAGTATAGCAGCTAGGACCTGGCACCATCACAGTATAGCAGCTGGACCCTGGCACCATCACAGTATAGCAGCTGGACCCGGCACCATCACAGTATAGCAGCAGGACCCGGCACCATCACAGTATAGCAGCAGGACCTGGCACCATCACAGTATAGCAGCTGGACCTGGCACCATCACAGTATAGCAGCAGGACCCGGCACCATCACAGTATAAGCAGCTGGACCAGGCACCATCACAGTATAGCAGCTAGGACCTGGCACCATCACAGTATAGCAGCTGGACCCTGGCACCATCACAGTATAGCAGCAGGACCCGGCACCATCACAGCATAGCAGCAGGACCCGGCACCATCACAGTATAGCAGCTGGACCTGGCACCATCACAGTATAGCAGCAGGACCCAGCACCATCACAGTATTGCAGCAGGACCTGGCACCATCACAGTATAGCAGCAGGACCCGGCACCATCACAGTATAGCAGCTGGACCCTGCACCATCACAGTATAGCAGCAGGACCCGGCACCATCACAGTATAGCAGCAGGACCCAGCACCATCACAGTATAGCAGCAGGACCCAGCACCATCACAGTATAGCAGCTGGACCTGGCACCATCACAGTATAGCAGCAGGACCTGGCACCATCACAGTATAGCAGCAGGACCCGGCACCATCACAGTATAGCAGCAGGACCTGCACCATCACAGTATAGCAGCAGGACCCAGCACCATCACAGTATAGCAGCTGGACCTGGCACCATCACAGTATAGCAGCAGGACCCAGCACCATCACAGTATAGCAGCTGGACCCTGCACCCATCACAGTATAGCAGCAGACCTGGCACCAATCACAGTATAGCAGCAGGACCTGGCACCATCACAGTATAGCAGCTGAGACCTGGCACCATCACAGTATAGCAGCAGGACCCGGCACCATCACAGTATAGCAGCATGACCTGGCACCATCACAGTATAGCAGCTGGACCTGGCACCATCACAGTATAGCAGCTGGACCCGGCACCATCACAGTATAGCAGCAGGACCTGGCACCATCACAGTATAGCAGCTGGACCGGCACCATCACAGTATAGCAGCAGGACCTGGCACCATCACAGTATAGCAGCTGGACCTGGCACCCATCACAGTATAGCAGCTGGACCCGGCACCATCACAGTATAGCAGCAGGACCTGGCACCATCACAGTATAAGCAGCAGGACCCAGCACCATCACAGTATAGCAGCAGGACCCAGCACCATCACAGTATAGCAGCTGGACCTGGCTACCATCACAGTATAGCAGCAGGACCTGGCACCATCACAGTATAGCATCAGGACCCGGCACCATCACAGTATAGCAGCAGGACCTGGCACCATCACAGTATAGCAGCAGGACCCAGCACCATCACAGTATAGCAGCTGGACCTGGCACCATCACAGTATAGCAGCAGGACCCAGCACCATCACAGTATAGCAGCTGGACCCTGCACCATCACAGTATAGCAGCAGGACCCGGCACCAATCACAGTATAGCAGCAGGACCTGGCACAATCACAGTATAGCAGCAGGACCTGGCACCATCACAGTATAGCAGCAGGACCCGGCAACCATCACAGTTATAGCAGCAGGACATCGGCACCATCACATTCTTAGCAGCATGTGACCTGGCACCATCACAGTATAGCAGCTAGGACCCTGGCACCAATCCACAGCTTAATGCAGCAGAACTGGCACCATCACAGTATAGCAGCAGGACCCTGACACCCAGCTCACAGTTATTAGCAGCTAGGACCCATGGCCCCATCACAGTTATAGCAGCAGGACCCTGGCACCATCACAGTATAGCAGCATGGCCCTGGCACCAATCACAGTATAGCAGCAGGACCGGCACCATCACACTATAGCAGCAGGACCCGGCACCATCACAGTATAGCAGCTGGACCGGCACCATCACAGTATAGCAGCAGGACCTGGCACCATCACAGTATAGCAGCTGGACCTGGCACCATCACAGTATAGCAGCTGGGACCTGGACACCATCACAGTATAGCAGCAGGACCTGCAACCATCACAGTATAGCAGCAGGACCCGGCACCAACAGCATAGCAGAGGACCGGCACCATCACAGTATAGCAGCTGGACCTGGCACCATCACAGTATAGCAGGCAGTACAGCTTGCACCATCACAGTATAGCAGCAGGACCCGGCACCATCACAGTATAGCAGCAGGACCTGGCACCATCACAGTATAGCAGCAGGACCCAGCACCATCACAGTATAGCAGCTGGACCTGGCACCATCACAGTATAGCAGCAGGACCCAGCACCATCACAGTATAGCAGCAGGACCCGGCACCATCACAGTATAGCAGCAGGACCTGGCACCATCACAGTATAGCAGCAGGACCTGGCACCATCACAGTATAGCAGCTGGACCTGGCACCATTACAGTATAGCAGCTGGACCCGGCACCATCACAGTATAGCAGCAGGACCTGGCACCATCACAGTATAGCAGCAGGACCCAGCACCATCACAGTATAGCAGCTGGACCTGGCACCATCACAGTATAGCAGCAGGACCCAGCACCATCACAGTATAGCAGCTGGACCCTGCACCATCACAGTATAGCAGCAGGACCCGGCACCATCACAGTATAGCAGCAGGACCTGGCACCATCACAGTATAGCACATGACCTGGCCCATCACAGTATCGCAGCAGACCCGGCACCATCACAGTATAGGGCAGCAGGGACCCGGCAACCATCACAGTATAGAGCAGGTACCTGGCAACCATCAAACAGTAATAGCAGGGCAGGACCTGCCAACCATACACAGTAATAGCAACTGCACCTGGCACCATCACAGTATAGCAGGCACTGGACCCGGCACCATGACAGTATAGCAAGTAGTACCGGGCACCATCACAGTATAGCAGCAGGACCCAGCACCATCGCAGTATAGCAGCAGGACCCGGCACCATCACAAGTAGAGCAGCTGGACCTGGCACCATCATGGAGTGGTATAGCAGCAGGACCTGGGCACCATCTACAGTATAGCAGCTGGACCTGGCACCATCACGTATAGCAGCTGGACCCGGCACCATCACAGTATAGCAGCAGGACCTGGCACCATCACAGTATAGCAGCAGGACCTGGCACCATCACAGTATAGCAAGCTGGACCTGGCACCATCACAGTATAGCAGCTGGACCCGGCACCATCAGAGTATAGCAGCAGGACCTGGCACCATCACAGTATAGCAGCTGGACCTGGCACCATCACAGTATAGCAGCTGGACCCGGCACCATCACAGTATAGCAGCAGGACCTGGCACCATCACAGTATAGCAGCAGGACCTGGCACCATCACAGTATAGCAGCTGGACCTGGCACCATCACAGTATAGCAGCTGGACCCGGCACCATCAGAGTATAGCAGCAGGACCTGGCACCATCACAGTATAGCAGCTGGACCTGGCACCATCACAGTATAGCAGCTGGACCCGGCACCATCACAGTATAGCAGCAGGACCTGGCACCATCACAGTATAGCAGCAGGACCTGGCACCATCACAGTATAGCAGCTGGACCTGGCACCATCACAGTATAGCAGCTGGACCCGGCACCATCACAGTTTAGCAGCAGGACCTGGCACCATCACAGTATAGCAGCTGGACCCTGCACCATCACAGTATAGCAGCAGGACCCGGCACCATCACAGTATAGCAGCTGGACCCTGCACCATCACAGTATAGCAGCAGGACCCGGCACCATCACAGTATAGCAGCTGGACCCTGCACCATCAGAGTATAGCAGCTGGACCCGGCACCATCACAGTATAGCAGCAGGACCTGGCACCATCACAGTATAGCAGCTGGACCCTGCACCATCACAGTATAGCAGCTGGACCAGGCACCATCACAGTATAGCAGCTGGACCAGGCACCATCACAGTATAGCAGCTGGACCAGGCACCATCACAGTATAGCAGCTGGACCAGGCACCATCACAGTATAGCAGCTGGACCAGGCACCATCACAGTATAGCAGCTGGACCAGGCACCATCACAGTATAGCAGCTGGACCTGGCACCATCACAGTATAGCAGCTGGACCCTGCACCATCACAGTATAGCAGCTGGACCCGGCACCATCACAGTATAGCAGCAGGACCTGGCACCATCACAGTATAGCAGCTGGACCAGGCACCATCACAGTATAGCAGCTGGACCAGGCACCATCACAGTATAGCAGCTGGACCTGGCACCATCACAGTATAACAGCAGGACCCTGCACCATCACAGTATAGCAGCTGGACCAGGCACCATCACAGTATAGCAGCTGGACCTGGCACCATCACAGTATAGCAGCAGGACCCTGCACCATCACAGTATAGCAGCAGGACCCGGCACCATCACAGTATAGCAGCAGGACCTGGCACCATCACAGTATAGCAGCAGGACCTGGCACCATCACAGTATAGCAGCAGGACCTGGCACCATCACAGTATAGCAGCTGGACCTGGCACCATCACAGTATAGCAGCTGGACCCGGCACCATCACAGTATAGCAGCAGGACCTGGCACCATCACAGTATAGCAGCTGGACCCTGCACCATCACAGTATAGCAGCAGGACCCGGCACCATCACAGTATAGCAGCTGGACCCTGCACCATCACAGTATAGCAGCAGGACCCGGCACCATCACAGTATAGCAGCTGGACCCTGCACCATCACAGTATAGGAGCTGGACCCGGCACTATCACAGTATAGCAGCAGGACCTGGCACCATCACAGTATAGCAGCTGGACCCTGCACCATCACAGTATAGCAGCTGGACCAGGCACCATCACAGTATAGCAGCTGGACCAGGCACCATCACAGTATAGCAGCTGGACCAGGCACCATCACAGTATAGCAGCTGGACCAGGCACCATCACAGTATAGCAGCTGGACCAGGCACCATCACAGTATAGCAGCTGGACCAGGCACCATCACAGTATAGCAGCTGGACCAGGCACCATCACAGTATAGCAGCTGGACCAGGCACCATCACAGTATAGCAGCTGCGCCTGGCACCATCACAGTATAGCAGCTGGACCCTGCACCATCACAGTATAGCAGCTGGACCCGGCACCATCACAGTATAGCAGCAGGACCTGGCACCATCACAGTATAGCAGCTGGACCAGGCACCATCACAGTATAGCAGCTGGACCAGGCACCATCACAGTATAGCAGCTGGACCAGGCACCATCACAGTATAGCAGCTGGACCAGGCACCATCACAGTATAGCAGCTGGACCAGGAACCATCACAGTATAGCAGCTGGACCAGGCACCATCACAGTATAGCAGCAGGACCTGGCACCATCACAGTATAGCAGCAGGACCCAGCACCATCACAGTATAGCAGCAGGACCTGGCACCATCACAGTATAGCAGCAGGACCTGGCACCATCACAGTATAGCAGCAGGACCCAGCACCATCACAGTATAGCAGCAGGACCTGGCACCATCACAGTATAGCATAGCAGCAGGACCTGGCACCATCACAGTATAGCAGCAGGACCCAGCACCATCACAGTATAGCAGCTGGACCTGGCACCATCACAGAATAGCAGCAGGACCTGGCACCATCACAGTATAGCAGCAGGACCCAGCACCATCACAGTATAGCAGCAGGACCTGGCACCATCACAGTATAGCAGCAGGACCCAGCACCATCACAGTATAGCAGCAGGACCTGGCACCATCACAGTATAGCAGCAGGACCCGGCACCATCACAGTATAGCAGCAGGACCCAGCACCATCACAGTATAGCAGCAGGACCTGGCACCATCACAGTATAGCAGCTGGACCCGGCACCATCACAGTATAGCAGCTGGACCTGGCACCATCACAGTATAGCAGCAGGACCTGGCACCATCACAGTATAGCAGCAGGACCTGGCACCATCACAGTATAGCAGCAGGACCCAGCACCATCACAGTATAGCAGCAGGACCTGGCACCATCACAGTATAGCAGCAGGACCTGGCACCATCACAGTATAGCAGCAGGACCTGGCACCATCACAGTATAGCAGCAGAACCTGGCACCATCACAGTATAGCAGCAGGACCTGGCACCATCACAGTATAGCAGCAGGACCCAGCACCATCACAGTATAGCAGCAGGACCTGGCACCATCACAGTATAGCAGCAGGACCTGGCACCATCACAGTATAGCAGCAGGACCTGGCACCATCACAATATAGCAGCAGGACCCGGCACCATCACAGTATAGCAGCTGGACCCGGCACCATCACAGTATAGCAGCTGGACCTGGCACCATCACAGTATAGCAGCAGGACCTGGCACCATCACAGTATAGCAGCAGGACCCGGCACCATCACAGTATAGCAGCAGGACCTGGCACCATCACAGTATAGCAGCAGGACCTGGCACCATCACAGTATAGCAGCAGGACCCGGCACCATCACAGTATAGCAGCAGGACCTGGCACCATCACAGTATAGCAGCAGGACCCAGCACCATCACAGTATAGCAGCAGGACCCAGCACCATCACAGTATAGCAGCAGGACCCTGCACCATCACAGTATAGCAGCAGGACCCAGCACCATCACAGTATAGCAGCAGGACCCAGCACCATCACAGTATAGCAGCAGGACCCAGCACCATCACAG